>NC_133024.1:74070312-74221510 GCF_048771995.1 Taeniopygia guttata | reverse complement strand
GTTAGAAATGGTGGCTAATTTATCTGTTGCAGTCAATATGGATTTTGGGATACCAGCTGGTGCTTCTGTAGAGCACTGTACTGTAACATGTGGAAGATGCAAGTCAGATTAAGGTTAGTAATCTTTGTTTTGTATTCTGTTCCACAGAGCATATCTAACTTTTGCTAGTCTATAAAAATGGATAGAATTCAGATAAATTCATACATTCCCCAATAAAAGGCAGAAGATGAGTTATGACCTTAGATCAAAAAATGTCACTTCACAGGAAGACCTCAAACTTCACTGAAGACTTTCAAAACAGGGATTGAAAAATCCTATTCACAAAAATTTAAATTTCCACAATCCAAGAGATGGTGTTTTCAGTAAGATATGAGAATGAGATAATCAAAAGAAGGAGGTAGATATAAACCCAATCTGCAACCCTAAAGATAACCACTTGCAGCTACTACCACTACAGTTCCTTTTGCTTTCAGATGATTTGAATCTACTGCCCATTGACAGGTGCTCAGTATGCAAGAAGCTGATCCTGAATCAAAAGGACAATTTTCACAGTTCAAATATCCATACTGACCCTATGTGGCTTAGTTTCAAGACGAACTTATTCAAAGCAAAGCAACATTCAAAAGCCTCTGGTTCATAACCTCTGCAAAATGTAGGCAATTTAACTGTAAATGCCTCACCCCTGTTGGTCAGACTTATCATCTCTTTATGCACAGGCAGTCAGTGACTTAAATAGATCTGTATTAATTGATCCAGCAACTTGCATTACGTTCCAAAGCAAACCACAAAGGAGGTTACACATGGATTACAATTTGTGCACTAAGGATGTAGAACCATCCCCAGATCTAAATCATGTGCTCACATCTCTGTAGCTCTAGAGCTAACTTACAACCAAGTCACCTTTACTGTGATTCTCCCATGCTCAAAATTCATGTAGGGACATTTCAATATAATGGTCAATTAACACTGAAATCCTTTAAGTACTTCATCCATATTAACCCCAACTGAGTACTTCATGATTAATTTTATTAAAACAAATTCCAAAGGAATTTTCAATGATTAAGTTCTTATTGTAGAGCAACACCATTATTTTTATGTATTTGTGTGGGGGTGCCTGGTCTCTATACTGTGCCTTTGAAAGATAAATGAGGTGTGATACCTTGATGTCTAAAATTAGGTGACATAAATCCAGGCCCCAGAATCTAACCTGAATGTCACTAATTTGACAAAATTCTTCATGACTGTACCAGTGAGCTTTTGGTTTCTCTTCCTGGTTCTCTGCACATCCTGCTCAAAGATTTTTTAAAATGTTCAACTGTCTGCATGTACATACATTCTGGAATAGGAAAGTAAGAGGGAAGTGCCTTGACCCACCTTTTTTTCCTCTGTCCTGGCTTCAAATATGGAGCAATTAGAAGTGAATGCTTTGTCTCCTCTTAAAGAACATGGTGGTATTTAACTAACAAATATGAACAAGAGATAATGCCTCATTTCTAAATTTATCATTTATTTTGAACAGAGATTGCTGAATTCTTACGTTGACAATTTTCTTAGTTTACTCATGCTAGAATAAGGTTACCTAAGCCTCAATAAAATTTAATAGCACCAACAAATTGTATCACTTTAGTTGATGCACCTTTTTCAGTCTAGGTAAGATTAATATGCAATTTTTACTTTCCTGTTTATATATTATATGAGATATCTCTTGGAAATACACTTTGATCAAGCTGGCTACAGTATGAAAATAAGACAAAAAATGTATCTATTGTATGTGTAGAAGTGGGAAAATGTAAACAATAGAGTCTATAATAGCCTTACATATAGAATTATAATCTTAACAGAATTAATACTGATTTAATTAGCAAAAGAGTGCAATGATGTAAAGATTATGACAGTCTTTTACAAATGGTGAAAATTCATGCCTAAAAACCTAGGTTTGCATCCACCAGAGAATTTCTAGGGTATGTATTAAGATTTGATAAAAATACTGGGCCCTTAACATTCCTCAGAAATGCATTTCAGAAAACCCTTGACTGATAAAATTATGATAGCTGAACTTTTTTGTTAGTTATTAAAAATATTGTGATGCTGTAGTCTGAACTCAACAACTTTAAACCAGGCATAATTGTTCAAGAGAAAGACAGGAAAGATGATAAAAATCTAGAAATCACAATGTTATGAGGGTAGAATGAAAATATACTGGATTCTAAGTTTTGGAAAAAGGCAAAGTATGTTTTCCTAAAATTCAGATGCTTAAACTCCACCTCTCTTACAACAACACCTTCTAATAAGATCAAAATTAAGGACATTGGAAGATCTATATGTAATTTCCCCCTATTTACCTTCATAATGAATTATTCATTGACATTATTGTAAATGTAAAAGTATTCATTGACACTACTTGAAACTTTTCTTAAAAAAATGAAATTAAGAGTTATCATTGCAATAATGGAGATAACATGAATGACTGTAAGAGAGAAACCCAGGTCATCAAAAGTTCAATTCTAAACATGTTTGTATTTGTATTTCTATCAGGATTTTTTGTCACTTAAAATAACAACTTGCCTTTGTCATCACAGAATTGTGGTGTATAGTGGTTTGGTGTTTTTTTAAATTTATACATTTTTGAATTCTCATCCATGTTGCTGATTCAGCTTATCCTTCTCTCCCACTGATTTTGGCAGAAATTTCATTAGATTAGTCTATTTCACTGTCCATACCATTACTAAAAACATGCAATAGTACAAGATTGAGGACATATTCCTACAGGACACACATCAGCTTGACAGGGAACAATACACTCTGCACAGCTTCTTTACTAATTATATGTTCATATAATAGAATGTAATTTTTTTTTTACACCTTCTTATGAAAATGTCATGTGAAATAATGTCAGAAGATTTACTTGTCAAGACAGATGACATCTGGTTCATCACCTTCCCCAGAACTGCTATTCTGTCATAAAAGGATATGGGACTGGTATTGCACAATTTCTCTTTGATAAATTCATTTTGGCTATAACTCATCTTCCCACTATTGTGCAGGTGCTTACAGTTAATTTGATTTATTTGTTCCAGTTGTTTGGGGTTTTTTTATGACATTTAAATTATGCTGATGGGTCTGTAATTCCACAGCTCTTCCTTCCTATCCTTTATAAAGGCAGGCACTGAGTCAGCTCTTCTTGAATTTGATGAAACTTTCTCCATTCTTAACAACAGAGAACTGTTAATGGATCTTCAGAAGACTTCATCTAGTTACTTAAATATTATACAATAAACTTCATTAAACCTGGATTATTTTCAAATATGTAATTGTTCTATATATTCTTCAGGAAGCTCTTTTAGCATTCCAATCTCACATCTTAGTCCTTTCATAGGCTTAGTAGTTTCATTAATGCACAGTAGCTCCAGTTAAAGAGAGTGAGAAAAATATTAAAATTTTTTTCAGGTTTTATACTATTTAACAATTTATTTTCTTCACTGTTTGATAGCATATTAACCTCTTTATTTACCTCGCTCTGATTATTAATGTGTTTATAAAATTACTTAGTAATTATGCCTTTTACGGCATGGGCCTTTTATGTCCTTTTTCTTATGTTCTGCATAATTTTGTATCTTGGCCTTTCCAGTTTTGTTAGCCTTCCTATTAGTGCTATCTCATCTACACTAATTTGGTAATTTGACCTAGTTTCCACTTTCTGAGGACTTCCATTTTTTTTTTTTTTTCCTAGGCCTTAGGCCACTGCAGTCAAGGCTTACTTATGGGAGCTACTTCCTAGGTTTCACAAGTATTGAAATGCTTTGTGCTTCTCCCTTAAATATAATTTCTGGGGGGAACTGCCAGTGCTTGTAAATGTTTTTCTCTTAGATTTATTTGCAATGAGATCTGACTCATCAGCCCTACTAGTTTGTTCTCTTGTAATTTATTGGTTTTATTATGATCTGCACTTTCTGTTTCTTGATGTAATAAATCATTTTTTGTCCTCCCTAAGCAGGTTAAAGAAAGTGAGAGCTAACCCGCTTCATATTTTCAACTACATTTTCTAGAGGCTTCTTGCTTGCTGCCTTCAAAGACTCACAGAGAGACAGAGGCTGGAAGGGACCTCTGGAGGGGATTAGTCCCAAGCTTCTGCTCAAAACAGCACTTAATGGAAAAACAGGATGAGATTGCTCAGTGCTTCAAGTCAGCAGACTTTAAATTCTCCAGGGAATAGACTGAAGTTGATTTCACCACCTCCCTGTTCAGTTTTTTCCCTTACTGTAAACCACTTTTTTCCCTAAATTATTGCTATTCCTTATACTCGGCTGAAATCTTTTGCATTGCAGTTCGTGACAGCTGCTTTTCATCCTTCCATTGCGTACTGCTGAAAGTCTGTTTTCTCTGGAATGTCCTACAGGTAGGGGCAAACTCGCAGAATCATAGATCACCTAATGCTTTGTGTTGGGAGGCACCTTAGAGATCGTCTGGTTCTAGCCCCCTGCCATGGGCAGGGACAGCTGAGCAACCCGGACTATGAAAGCCCTGGAAGAGTGGCCGTGCCCCACAGCCTGTCAGCTGCCTCTCCTCTGCTGGGGTAACATCAGGCTGCTGGACAGGTAAAGTAACATTTATTCTTGGGCACAAACACTGAACCTTGTACATTTCAGAGCCAAGCTTAAAAGGGAAACTGGGATACTGCAAACCCATCTACTCACAACACTGCACTTAAAACGCTTCAAAAATTTCCTCCAGGCAATTGCAATGCTTGCCAGAGGCTAATATGTTTAGGACTCATAATTAAAATATTTCTGTTATGGCAAAGAGAAACTTAACTTTCTACCTAAACCATGAGTAAAGAAAACTTTACCATTGAAACTGCTTTGTAAAAACATAACCTCTATGGCATAATCCCACATGAAGAATGTAAAACCGAGGCACCCATATCTGAAATGCGCAACTTTCTTTGCAATAAAAAGAAACTTTAATTTCTTTGCAATAAAAAGATGCTACTGCACTAGAACCAATGTAAGAATCCGTAAGGCCATGATATAGCTGAGGTTTTGAGGTTTTTTTAGGAAGCATCACATGAAGTTAATTTTTTCCCCACACATGTATCACTTTAAGTATTTTGCAAGGATTTTGCTAACCACTGGAAATGAGTAAACAACAGAAGTCAAAACAAATGACAGGGTGAGATGGGACTCAGCAACCTGAAGACAGCCTGTGATGTTGTTTAACTCTCTGTCTGAATATGGTGCATCCCAGAGGACTGTCTGCCCTACCACCACCACCAACTGCCAGACTGTGCAATCCAGTGTCTCCACAGACAAAATGATTTTTTGAAACCTCTGAATACAGCAACATTAATTCACTTCATCAGTCATAAGTCACACATTTCCACTACAGCTCACAGAATACAAATCAGGGCTGGAGCCCACCAAGGTAGCCAGAAAATGTCCTGCGAACTACATTTGGTCTTTCTTTTTTTTTTTCTTTTTGCCATGAATGCTTCCCCAGTACATTGTAAAAAGGTCCTCAGAATCTGCTAAATGACAACAGTATGTTTTGGTTTGTGTCTGCTGTACAGGTGCTTTAAAATGTCTGTAAACATTACTTTCTCAGGAGAAACAGTAAAGGCATTGCAAATAAAATTCAGCAATACCAAGAAGCAGAGTATGAATTTACCTTCTGCTACTTTTTTTCTTAAGTTTACATGGAGTTTTAACTCCTGAAAGCAAAAGTGATTTGGGAAGCTAAAAATTTCTTTATATGGATGGTGACTCCTAATGTTTGACAAAGCTTTCTCAGGTTCAATAATAGGAGCTCATTCAAATATTTAAAAGAATCCAACATCTAAGTCTCAGCAGTATGTACCCAATCTATAGCTAGCTCATTTAATCCCAAACACATTTTAACAACACTGCTCTGTCAGAAGGAAGCAATTTCACCAGAAGCAAACTAATGATTTCCATCAAAAAACAATGGAGAAGGCAGTGAATGTGTAGTAGGAAAAGTACTTTTTTTTCTTTTTGGATCTTTTTTCAAGCTTTATTCAGCTGCAGAAGGCCAATGCAATAATAAAGGCTAATTTCCTGTGGCAATCATCGTCAAAGGGATTTAAAATTAATGCATGTATTCTGAAGTCGTACTGATAAAAAAGGTTCAAACAATCCCTATTATTTCAAGTAACATTGAAAAAATAAGTGGTTTTCACATTATTTCTAGCTATTCATTTCAGATTAACATAAAATAAGTTACTTCAAGTTTCACTGTCCTTGTCCAATGTATTTATATCAATATGATTACTATCTTTAGTGAAAGGCTTAATATCAACATACACGTAATTACTGTAAATGTTTCAATTTATATTAAGAAATTAAACTGTAAGATCAGCAACAACTGCCTCAACTAAATCAAAAAGTTCTTCCCACAAGCAACATATAAATTTTCTCATTTATTGAAGTTACACGTCTTTCACAGCAAAAACTGAGCCACTCAGCTTCACTTCTAAAATTATCCTTATCAACTTTGCTGATTGTCTTTACAATGCAGGGATTATACATAGTTTGAAAGGATCTATTCTGAAAGCACTTAATCCCTTGTAAAGGTAAAGAAAAATTAAGGTCAGAAAAACAGAAACGTATCTTGTATTAATTATTTCAATATTTTACTCCTGTGTGACAAGATATTTCAGTCTAACAATAATTCAGTTAAGTTACTTACATGTTTTGTGCACAATGATTTCCCTATACAGATGAGGAGATAAAATACAAAGTGTATGTCTAATATCTAGGCCAAATAGTATTTATTTTTAAATCATCTGACTCTAAGAAATTAATGGCATAATGGAAAATCTTTACCAGTTGATCTTAACAAAATATGTAAAAAAAGAAATCTGGAGCAAAGGCTTCTTTATCGACTTTTGAGGAAAATAAGAAAACATGCCAAATGTCTCTAATTATACATATGTATATTTTGACACTGTGAGGAAACAAGAATCCGTTCACGGCAAATATTATTTGTGTTTGAATAGGGTCAGGTATCCCAATATGTTAAGTCTCCAGAGACAAGACAAGACATCACAAAGGCTTACTAGGAGCAGCCTACCCTGCTTGGCCACAAGATCTAGCATTTGGAAGCCAGGCAGAAAACACAGGACCTCTCAAACAGATCTAATGCCTCCATGGTACAAGTGAATGTAGCCCCAGACCACAATGTGTTTCGAAATACATTGAAAAACAACACAAGAAATGTTGCTGGTGTTTCTTTATTGAGCTGTGGACAATGGGCAAACATAACCAGCCAAGTCTGCCCTGGACCCAGCTCCATGCAGCAGTGGTGCAGAGGAAGCTTGGCTTACAGTGCTGACACAACTCTGGGGAAGGTTCTGCAAAATCATCCAGACACCCAGAATGCCACATGAACCTGGTGAGCCTAAGAAATCTATGCCACAGCCCCAAGTGTGATACTAAAGAAAAGAGGGGTTAGGGGCAGGGTGACAAGTGTAACACCAAATGTGCAAATGATAGGAAAGGTCTGGGGATTTAAAATGGCTCCCTAACTGTATGAGTCATCACTACATGTACATGTCACTGCTGCAGAACAAAAGCAGGGTCACTTTGGCTTTGTTAACTAGCAAGCATTTCATATGACTCACTGGAAATATTTACTTTCTTCTACTTATCACTGGTGGACCTTATCCAGAGAACTGGCAGTCTTTTGGGGCAAGTTAGCCGAGAAAAACTGGAGGGCCCAAAGGAAAACAAGAAGACACTGAAAGACCAAAACATGCAATTTTAATGAAGGAAAGCTAAATGAAGCCCAGGAGGTGCAGCCAAGATGAAGTGGCAGCAGGAAGGAGCAAGGGGAGAGGTGTTTGAGTAGAATAGGCAGGAGCTGGGGTAAAAAACACAATGATCATCTGTTCCTTGTGACCATGGCAGATAACAAGAGATTATCCTAATTTGCAGGAAAGAAGATTTATGTTTGATCTCAGGAAAAGCTTTCTCACTTTAGGAACAGAATATACACCAGCATCTGTCACATATGGATGTACTTGATCCTGCTTTCAGTAGAGGTGACGAATTAGATGATTTCTTCAAGACAGTTTGAGCTTTAGATTTCTGTGATTTACTGATCTCAGCTGCCTGAGAAACTTTTGAGTTGCAATATGAATATTTGCTTATTTACAATAGCTTCTACGGTAAATTAGCCAAAACCCCAAATTATATGATACCAGTAAGAAGTACTAATAAAAAAACAGTCCTGAATTACAAATGCAAAGCTTACTGTTCTTTATCCCATTTCTAAACCTGTGAGTCATTTCACCTCATGCCTGTCTGGATGCATCAAAGCAGGATTTCTGTTGACAAATATTTTAAGTACTGCCATCACAAATGTTCAACTCATGATTTAAAAAGTAACATCACTATGAAGTTTATTATGGAAATTCTATAAACTATTATTCCTGTGTGGATGGGGATAAACTATTATCCATTTCATTGGAGCTGCACGTAATTTCCGATGAGCTTTCTTTCATTTGTTTATTACCGCAGTAAGTTTTTGTCCAAGGTGGAATTTTCACAGAATTATCTTAAATATTAGAACAGTATCAAATAAAACTCACACATTTTCCTATTCCTCTGAGAGAAAGATGATGGGCAATTTAGAATACTACAGTTTCTTGAATTTAGCAGCGGCTAAGGTTAGTGCCTTGAGAACTCCTAAAGAGGAGAGTTTTTCAGGAGTTACTTGCCTAAATTAGGTGTCTTTTTGACTGGCATGTTTTGGGTTTTATTTTTTTTTTGAAAAAAGAGAGTGGAGTAGATTAAAAAAAAAAAAAAGCATTAAAAGCTTTTGAAGGCCAATACTTACAGAGGATAAGCTAAATCAGTATCAAGGAAAGTGAATCGGTTTTCGTATGTGCCACTGAGCTAGAGACCTGCATTGTACCAGAGGCTGGATGCATGCATGCCAGCAGGTTCTCCTCTCTGTCCTAGGACATTTTCTAGTCCCTTTGCAGATTGGTGACAACGAAGTAGACTCTCTTTTTCTTTTGCTTAAGGGTTGAGTATGTTTTACCTCTTCTTCTCATGCGCGATCTCAGAAGAGAATAATAATGAAAAAAGCCATGCTAAAATCTCTTATCTTTGTCTCTGGAAGTAAGTACTCTTTCTATGTTGCCTAGCCTCGCTTATTCTCCTGCCAGTGTTTCTGTGCTTCTCAGGTGCTGCTGCTGGCCACCATGCCAGCACTACCACTGCCCCTGCTCTGCTGAGAAGCTGACAGTCATTGGTATAGATCACACTCTTCTGCCAGTGGATCAGCACATTTCCTCTGCAATAAGCTAAATTTAATTCTGAAATTCATACCCATATGGAAAGGAGAGTACGTAATAGCCATTTTACTGCCCACTGCCAGCAGCTAATTGCACAAATATACATGCAAAGCATATATACACTCCAGTAAAATCTGTTAAAGGGTGTATGGTTTATTGCTATTTCCCAAAACATTTGGAGAATTAGAGTAATAAGTATAAAATAAATGATATATTTTCATCTTATCAGGCAAAATTAAGGTCTGCTTTCTACCATATTTGTCATCTTCTTTCAGGAGGAAAGCCTATTCATTTCAGTAAAATGGCCTGAGAATTAAGGCAGCGTTCATCCAAAGCAGCGGAAGTATTCAGCTGTTAATGAAACCAACAAGCTTTTATCAATAAGATCAGATGCTCTTTTCAATCCTTAACCCAATTTATCATCAGGGTATAAATGAACAAGATCCATGTTTGAATCTTCACACAAATCAAGAGAAGTGCGCAGTTACATGCAAACAATTATTAGGAAGCACATCTGATTCTATAAAAAATGTTTAGCTTTTGATTGATGTTGAGAGAAGGGGTGAGAATGATCCCTAAGCAGGTACATTTTTTATACAATAGCCCAGACTGCATGAAGAAAATTTGGTTTGTAGCCTATTCATTAATGACATAATCAAGAAATAAAATTACAAGTAAACATATATTTAATACCCTATAAATTTTTTCTCCATCAGAGAGCACCAGTCTTTTAATTTCAGTTCCCAAAGAGTTTCTCTGGTCTTTTACTTCAACTGAAAACTTCTCTGGGATGCATTATAAATGTTTCCTTTGTTAACTGGATCCTAAGTCTGTCATATAAGTTTGTCAAAAACCTGCAGTGTCATAATTTATGTGATTTATGTATGTCATTTATATATGTTATCAGAGCAACATGTTCCATAAGAGCAACATGCAAACAGACAGATGGACAGATAGAGACAGATGCTTGTGCACACCTAAAATGAGTAAATCTCTTAGGAGCTGTAGGCAGACATGAGCTAAAGGTACCAGTATCAACGAAGATGCAATGACCAGTTCAAGCCAGGTGTATGGTTTTACCACCAGAGTAAAGTAGAATGATTTTACCGCCAGAGTGCTGCAACTGCAGCAATGCCTGGGGAGACCACCAATGGAGAACTAAAGCTTATCAGCTGGGGCACAAAACTGACCCAATGAAGGCTTCAGATTGATAGTGGCATGGCAACGCACTGCCACACCACCTTATACAATGCTAGCAACTTGTGCTGGGTCAGGTTCACATGGAAAATCACCATTCTGGGATTTCTGTGACTGTGAAAAGATGCTGCCCTAGAGAGCAGTCTTAGTCTTTTCAACAAGTGGTAGTTAAAAATCACTCAATGGGAGTGTTTAGGATAAGGCTCAGTATTACAGGTCTACAGAGGTCAAGTGAAGCAATCTGTAATTCTGCTAAAAATTGGAGCAAATGGTGTTTTGAGGTCCCTTCCAACCTGTGCTGTTGTATTATTCTGTGATTTAAAAGAGACAAAATCAAACATGAACCATTAATGTCAGGTTTGATTTAGATACCTAAGCTCCTTCCCAACCATATATCATATGGCAACCAGAAGGCCAAGGAATGTTCAAATGAAGCAGACAAGCAAGTAAGACTCCACATACATCTATTCCTGACACATCCCAGTCTGATGAGAAAAGCAATGCCTCCATCAGCACTACATTTTGCTTGGCTTGGAAATAGCTCCTGAAAGATGAAAAGCACAGCGTGATTTGGACAGAAAAGTAGGCCGTGCTGAAGAAGTAATGCAGCTGCTTTCTCTTTTTCATTCTCTTCTGATAACTTCCATGAGTTAAATATCAAGCTCATACCTTGTTTATCCTGGACAGCCAGGAAGACCAGGGACAAGCTATATATTTTTCCCTCTGCAGAAAGGGCTATGGTGAGTCTTGATAGATGAGAAATATTCTATTGAGAACTCTTAATCATTGAGATATGAGGCTTTACCATAGCTCCACACTTAGCCAGAAGACATTTTGAAAATTGCTGCTCTTGGAATTTGTCAACTTGGAAAACAAAATTAAACTCAACAACTTGTTGAAGAAATTTCAAATTGTTATACATGTCTACTAAACCAAACTTACTTTAAAAACACAATCTTTCTGGTATCTACCTGAATGGTTTTGCCAATAAGCTTAAGAGCTTTCCTAATACATGATTTTGGTTCACAGTCCCTGTTTGAAGAATATGATTACTATCTTCTCTAATATGAGATAGTATCACAGAATTTAATCTGTTGCATTTGATTCAGATATCCTATTTTAAAATATTCCATATAAAAACTTCTCCATCACTTCTTTATCCCAAAAAAATATGGAAAAAAATTGATTTAAAATAAAAATTAATATTTTCAAATTCAAAGCTAAATATGTAATTTTCTTAACATATATTTGACACATGGCCATAAGCTTTCACAAGATGCAAGTAATATAAACTTTGCTAAATTGTTTACATTCATACTGCATTTAACTTGATATACATATTCTTGAAAATCAGGAGCTTGTAATCTTTTATATATTCTGGAAAAGAGTGTGAATCTTGATTTAGTTCCCTGTCCATACTCTGGAACTACCTAGTGCTTCTGTGTCACTAAAACACTTCCATTTCATTTAATAATAACTTCCTTTTGCATTCCAATCATATTTAAAGTATTTTACAAAGCAGGCTTGGGTTAGAATTAAAATATTACAACTTTATGTTATTCTGTCATTAAGTGCAGAATCTGCTCAACTCAATCAATCCTCCCATAAACAAGCTGAAAACTGATTTTCAGAAGCACTCATCTTTAAATATAATTTTAGTAAGAAGAAAAATATCTTCTAAATTACACAAAAATATAGGTTATGTATGTCTATTTGCCTCTATTTATGCAAAATATAATTTAGCATTAATGAAGTGTCATGAAGTTTGGAATGGGAATTTATCTGTCCCAATATTTATGCAATACACATCTACCTTTAATCGCAGGCACTTTTTCCAGTCATAGAAAAGAAGGCCTCCCATCCTAATGATGACCAGCAGAGATAACTGGAGCAACCTGGATTCTGCTAAAACTCAGAGGTGTTTATTTCTTTCCATTACATGTCATTTACAGTTCATCTCCGAAGCAGCCATCTAAAGCAAGGTGAGAAGAGGTCTTCTTTTGTTCCTGCTTTTTTGCCACCATAACTGCTTAGCCAACAGAAGCTGAACTTCTGGCAAAGATAGTGCTCATCTGAAGAGCACTGTATAAACTAATAAAACTGGGAATATTTAGTGAAGATAGAATTCAACATTTAACCTACTTATCAAATTATAAGAAGAAAAATCAAGGCTTTAACTTACTGTTAGTTCCTAGTAGACTTTCATCCCTGCTAAAAATATTTATCTTTTCTGAGAATTTTAGACCTTTTTCTTGTGAGTTTTATGATTTAGAACATAAAAAAGATAACAAAGGTATTCACTGAACAACAGTTAATGGACCTAACATTTTCAGGGAGAGGGGGGAAAGGAAAATAGGTAAACCAAGAACTGCATCACCAATTCAGAAAAATCAAATTCAACAAAGTAGTTTCTTTGCTGACAAGGAGTAACAGGAATTATCCCCATGGGATACAACCAGCAACCAGATGCTAAGCAATAGTTTCACTGATCTCTTCTTTCTAAAGAGTGTGTAAACAGGGATAGCACCATCTGCATCAAAAGCACTGTCCTGCAAACCTCCTTGCATCATAGGGCCTCACATTGCAGTGCCCTTGGAAAATCCAAGGATTCTCTGAAGTGCTATTTCTTAAAAAGCAAAAAGCCTAAGCTGTACCAATAATTAATTTCAAAATACTGTCTTTGGGAAATCTTCCTGTGAAACATATACAGTACACTGGAGGAAATGTAGTGAATAAATTGAATGAAATGGTAGTTAACAAGTACACTTTTTCCTCATCTATGCTTATAAAACATAATTAAACCCATCTTATCTTACAAAACATCATTATTGATAATGCTTCCAATTTTACTTCTGGCAGAAGTTGTTGTACTCTAGGCTTTTAGTATACAACAATGACCACATCACTAGATTTTATTACCCTACTTAAAACCCCTGTAACAAAAGCTGAAGACAATCATTACAAGAAGATTCAGCATTATCATTAAGAGCAAAATTATGTTCAATAAGTGAGGAGGAATTATAAACAGATAACCTTGCAAAGCTACTGATGTGAAATCCCTGCTTGTGTGAAAAGTAAATTATCAAAGTTCTCCGTATTATGTCTTGAGACAATGGAGAAAACGCCAGCTATCATTTGAGACCATAGGTTGTATCCTGGTATGAATAACTATATTACTGATGCTGAAATACACTAGTTCAAGATGGAATTGAAAATATTTATTTTAAGGCACATCAAGAAAATATGCTATAGTTGCATTCACATGGTTGGTTTGGGGTTTTTTCCCCTCCAGATTAAAATTGAAGGGTTTTATCCCTTTCCCCCCATGTACACAAACAAACTATTGTTCAACTTAGTGCAATGAAGAAGATGATTAAACGTGCAAACTATTCTAGAGAAACAGAGTGAAAATTTAACAAGGTAGAATTCCATTTAGATTTAAGTGAAATGCACCACTTTGAAATAGTAGTAGTTTGATAGTATAAGTAAAATATGCTGTTTAGCCTGGTATCTGTGCAGCACTAGTAAAAAACTGCCCCAGCTGCAGAGAAAGAATGCGAATTTCCAAGCTAAAGAGATAAAAAAGGCTCCTCGAACTTTAAAACAGAAAAAGCAAAGTAACTTAAGAGTTCTTTCTGTACTTTCTAATAAAAAACTAACTACAAAAGTAACTAGCTGCAAGTATAACTAGCTGCAAGTGTAACACAAAATTAGTAAAATGAATATACATGAACCTATTGTAAAACTATATGCATATGTAAACTAGTAAAGAAGAATAAAAAAAGATCAGGAGTTCTCAAGGGTGTGCCTGTCCTCTGAAGGAGAACAATCCCCACATGCGGTACAATAAATATACCATCTCTACAACTCCTTACAAAATTTGTAAGGTTTAATTTTTCATCTGCATTTCACTAGTACTCAGTTTTCTATATATATTCAAGAATCTGAAATTTAAAGTTTTAAACAGATGAGTTAAGAAATCCAAATTTGTCTTTTTTTTTTTCTTGAAAGATACTTTGTATGTAAATACAAATTCTTTCCACAAACAAACTGCATAAATATAGGAATATGCTTTAAAGAAACACAACTAAGTTATACACATGCACTTTCAAAGGAGATCATTAATATAATTTTACAGTGCCATACTGATAAAGCAACATCATACCATCATACTCTTCTATCAATGTGAACCTGACTTAGGACTCCCCACAAAGCTGTGAGGCAGGGCTCATAATCCAATATGGTTATTCTCATGATGAAGAAGTCGATTTTCAAAAATACTATGTATCTACAGCCCATCTAAACTGGCCTTTGCTTTCTGGTAATTCTAGCTGAGAAAAACTATAAATATTAAGAAACAGACAAGAGACTGTTAATGAATAAACGTTTAGAAATATGATTTGTCTGTAAATTTTATTTTAATTTCAGCATCTCATGTGAAAATCATTTGTTACTCTGTGGGATGTACCCATCACAACGATTTCCCTTTCCCTTCCATTCCTGCACATAGTATGTCACCCCTCATCTCACTCAGTAATTTCCTTGTCTCTTTTCTTTAGCTCATCAAACACTACATACTCACACCACTTCCTCACCTCAAAAGAGGAAGGTCAGAAACTAAGTAGAGATAAAAGCATAAGCAGAAAAGGGTTAATTCTGGCCATCAGAACAATTCTCAAACAACTACAGGGAATAAAGGGAAGAACAGATATTTCCTGCATCAGCACAAAAAGGAATATACTATTTCTGACTGTACTGGGTGTAGGTCCCAAAACTTGTGTAGATGTGAGAGGCTGCAGGGGATGGGCTCTGTGGCAAGAGAATAGGGTGGGCATCTGACTTCTGGCTAAAGTTAATCCACCAGCTCATGCACAGTCAGGGTCACCTGATAATGTCAAATATGAACTAAAATATCCTAAAGCCTCTAGAAAAATCAAAGAAAGAATATTTAACAATGTTAACCTCAATTCTGCCCTCTTTAATAATGGGGTCAGAACATTTCCACTACAGATGCTGAAGAAAGGTTTAGAAAAAGTATGGGGAATAAAATCACTATGTGCAATCAAGAGGAGTGCATTTGGCATAAGCTAAAAGAAAGCCACTCCCTTAAGAATGGCTTCCACTCTAAATCTAACACTCATCGAACAGCCCTTGCAAACTTCATCACTTCTCCTTTGCTCAAGAATATTTTCCTTAACTGCCTCTGTGTTATTGCAGAGATCTCAATCATTCCTATTACTACTTTGTTTTCCATCTCAATTTATACATGACACCCTAGTTTTATCAGTGATAGGGAATCTTAGTACTGTGAGACATACGTAGTTCTTCATTGACATACGTTTAGGTGTCTTCATTGATATACATTTAGGTGCACAAGTTCCACCATTATAAACAGTTATGGACAGAATTAAATAATACAATACAAGCATCTAAAATAATCTGAGAAGCTGTGTGGCACCCTTAACACATGCATGGAGATGATAAAACACAAGCTCTGCAATTAACTGTAAGTTTCATTAATATTTATTAGATTCCCATCATTGGGATAAACTGGGCTACCTCAATTATGACTCACGACAAAAATTCTGCAGCGGATGTTCTTGAAGACAGACAGGAAAGCATAAGTCCACTACTCCAACCTCCCTCTGGGCCTTGTCACATTCACTAGCTCTACATTCCTGCTTCAGATATGGCAGGGCAGCTCAAGTAGTATTCGTCACCTAAACTGAGGTAGCCAAGTCCAATTCTACCCTTGCTCGCAGAGTTCACTTGCAGACACTCATATTTAGGTGACAATAACTTGAAGCCTCAGGCTTCCACATTCATTCACAACACTGACAAGCTCTTTCAACCAATCCCCCACTCTTCAGTACATTTGAACTCAATGCTGAGAATGGAAGTTGGATAACGAACAAGGCATACGCTGAACTGAAAAACTTGACACACAACACAAGTAATTCCACTGCTGTTTAGGTGTATGATTGTACAGCTACTGCTTTTCCCAGTCTATTCAGGAGGGCAGCCTTAGATTCTTTTGGAGCATACCTGCAAGTGCTTTTCATAAGCTGAAGTCAACATTATTTTAATTCATCATTTTTGGATGTTATAAAATATACTGCTATATTGTACAAGAGTTTAAAGTAATTGAACACAGGAGCTGAAAGTGCCCCTGGCAACCTTAACTCTGGAGAAGACTTTTGGACTGCTAATGTAGACTTGCTAAGAATCACAAATCAACATCACCACTGTAAAAGTGCAATTTTGCCAAAAGGTAGAGGCATGCAGGACAAACTCTCGTGCTGTTTCTATGCTTTTTTTTTTCCTACTACTGTCTGTGCACAGTCCTAAATAGCATCTCAGTAGACAACCATACAATGCTCACCAGCTCAAAACTCAGAACTTGTTCACACAAAAAACTTAAAAACTATTCATTACCATAACATCTTAAGACACTCACAGGGTTGTTTTACAAATCAGCCAGCCATCTGGAATCACCTACATTTTTATATAAATTCTGCTCATTCTCTTGCTCATTATCTGGTGCTTTAGTTTTTAGTCAGCAGGTTTTTAGTCAACAGTTAGAGCTGGGTTTGCAGAGAGTAAAATGGTACACACATGCAGAACTATCCAACAAGCAAGCAGGAAAATTAAGTTTCAGGAAAAAGGCTATGGCAAGAGGGAGTGTAGACAGAAGGGATAAAGTACAGTGAGAACTGGGAGAAAGATAAGACATGGCAGGAAAGGAGACCAATGGAAATGAAACAAAACTGCAAGAGAACTCTGTGATGGCAGAAATGACAGTTTGTCAGAAAGTGTGTATTTCACCAGAATAGATGCAGCTATCCTACTCGTAACATCTGGGTAACTGAAAACACTGGCAGTGCCTACAGCAGCAGCTAAAAAATGGCTGAGAACCCAGTAAACCAAGCTCATCCAAGACTCTTGAAGACAGATGACAACAGCACACAAAAAAGTTATGCTGAAGCACTGGATATATGAATGACAAATCAGTGCCAGAAATCTTGTCAGAAACTTAGCAAATGCAAAGCAATTTGTTGATCATATCACTGTCTATGAATTACATTTATAACTCTACTTGTAACAGAAACATTCTGAGAGACGTAAACTACAGAACCAAAGGGAGCAGGGATGAAAGATGGAGAGATGAATCCTTCCTACAGGAAGATGTAGGTCCTTTTCACTATTGGCCTATGTATTTATTATTTCTCTTCTTGATTTTTTCAAGGTGCACCATACTGCAATGAATTTACTGATTTTAACTGGCAAAGGCACTTCGTAATGGAAGCAATAACCCCAACACACATCTGGAGAATTAGTCATACAGTCATAGAATCATTTAGGTTAGAAAAGACCTTTAAGATCACTGAATCTAAATGTAAACCCAGTACTGCCAAGTCTATCACTAAACTATCCCTAAGTGCTACATGTACATGCCTTTATTTAGAGCAGGTAGAGCCAAAGCATGGGGTTAAAATTAGGCAGATGTTGAAGTGCTTTGCCGACCGGAGCTTGACTCTTGACATGCTGAACTCTCTAAGTCTTTCAGAATGTTTGCACTGAAGTATATTTTTGAGTGGTAGTCTTCTTACCTTTCACTTTATTTAGAAAAATAAAAAGAAGTGTTAAGGTTTTTGTACTTTTTCTTTGTTTAAAGAAACAATTTTATTAATTAAGAAATATATTAAATAAGTTTAGGTGGAATATTTTTTAAAAAACTTATTTGCATTGTTGCAAAGAACTGATGCAAAGCACACAGTTAAAAAATAATATGTTAATCATAGATTATAAAGCCACAAAGATCTCAGTGATCCTCTAATCTGACCTTCTGCATAATAAAGGACAGGGGATTATCCTGAATTTATTCTAGCTCTTCATTCATATGCTTCCAAATGCTTTTTTCAGGGCTTAGAAATGTTTTTCTCCCTTCTAAGTACATAGAAGCCACTTGTAAAGAAAAAGCATTAAAAATTAAAATAGTATCGTAAGTATAAATCAGAACAACCTAACCATGGCTCTTTGTGTCTTACTTTGATATTTGAAGTGCTTTTCCATATTAGATTTCTCATATATATATACTTATATATATATACATATATACATATATACATAAAAGTTTAAATACTTATGAACATATTTATATAACATAACTTATAACAAATAGATTTTCCAAACACACATATTTCAATTTTCAGATGGAAGCAGAGGGACTTGGAATTATTGTGGCTTCAAAATAATTTTAGTATATGTAAGGCTTTTCTGGCTAAAAAGGATGTTGTTTCTTTGTCAAGAAGGCCAAATTGTGTTGATATACAATACAACGATGTTAAGGTATTGTCAGTCCTGATTAACCCACTGCACCTGTTTAGCATATAGCCATCCTGAATGAAATAGGAAGTCTTCTCCAAAGAACTGCTTATCTTCACCCTGGCTGTGAGGAAGACAGCCCAGTTAGGATAAGGAACAGTTCTCTCACTGTACTAGCAGCAATTTTTGTTTTGATAATAAACAAAGACTGAATTATACCGAACATACATATGAATTAAGCATCTGCATAATTTATTCTTGGTGGACAGCAGTAGAGGGGTAGAAATAAATTATAAGAAATTGCTTTAGTGTTGCTTAAAAACTGTGTGCATACTGAGATAGATACTTTACTGTTCATAATGTCTTGACATTTGTAGCTCAACCCCAGGAGTTATTCAGCTGACCAAAGGCAATTGCTTTAGCTGCCTTCTCTGAAGTTGTGTTCTAAGGTTTTATAGCAATCCAAACCACTCCAATGCAGCTGATGCAGGTAAGACACACGTAGCCTGCTAAACTAGCATCTGTAAACCATCAGGGCACCTCAAATGAGACCTCTGCAGCCAATTGAATCATATTCAGTGTGTTAACTTCACTGTGGCCCAATTAGTGCTTCCAGCCATGCTGACTGGTTTGCCTGAAGTGTGCTTTCTACACAAGAATCCTGGAACTCTGGTTCACACTCAGTTATGAAGCTGAATAAAGTCTTTATTGAATCTTTAATCATATGCTAGGAGGCAGAGCAGAAAACTGAACTGCTGTTGGCAAGGGAAAATGCCATATGCACCAGTGCATGCAGAATGTACAAGGGTACACACACCAGAGTACTGGGGATTTGTAGTCGATAGTACTCATTAAAACAATTTGAGAGATCTCTGCTTGTACTCACTACACCTATATTCCAGATGCTATCAGTTCTTTCCCAGCTCAGTCAGATCCTGTAGGGAAGTACAGGAAAGCTGTTGACTTGATAGGAAAGCTGTGTGTCTTCACACACTGTGAGCCCTCTAGTGGGCTCCACTATCTTCTATGAGCCAAAGCCATGCCAACTTCAGGGACCAGCCATCAAGACATCATCCTGGTCCTACATTTTGGGGCACCATTTTGCTAAGCATGATGGCTTGAAATCCTGTGCACAAGTCAAATGTCCATTTCAATGAGTGTGTTTCATTGCAGTTGGGGAAAAAGGAAAACCTGCAACAACTCTAAGCAATTCAAGAAAATCAGTGTTTATTTTATTTTTATACAACCAAACCAAACAAGGGAGATTTGAGAGGTTAAATTTCTTCTGTATAGCTCATAGGAACTGAAATTATGAATTCTAACTTCCTGTCACTGGAAGTAACCTTACACCAACAGAGATGCTGGTAGATCAGTGTTTGCTGCCTAAAAGCATTACCTTCAACCAACAACTGCTGTTATTGTACTACACCATGAAAGTAACTGAACTGATCTTGCAGTTATAGGGTTTTTCAATTGGTCTTGCTAAGGGGCATTTTTGTGCCTTTTTTTTTTCTTTTTTTTTTTTTTTTTAAGCCATAATACACAAAGCATGAAACAGTGAAACCTAACAGGAGATATCAGCAATGTATTTATTTGCCCTGCTACCACTTCAGGTAATACAGTCCTCCCTCTCCCTCAATGCAACTTACTCTTAACCATGTTATAAAATCTGTTTTGTGTTGTTTAGGTCAAATTGAGACTGAGGTAAAAATAAGTAGAAGGCTCAGCAAGGGATAGGTCAGTGCAATAGGTCAATACTTTCAGAATAATTGGTTCTCAAAGAATGTAATCTAAATTCCTGGAAAATCAGTAGAATCTGCAAGAAAAATCTGCATTTGATATAACTGAATGAAATTTAAATATAAAGCATCAGTCTTGAAACAAGATTTGCTGCATTTTACTTGTTCACCTTTCAGAGATAACATCATTTAAACCAATAAAACCTACATAATATCATGAATGATTTTTTAAAATATTTTTTCACAGTTGCAATTTACACTTTGACAAATAATACTTGCACACATTTACAAAATAAGATTAGAAATAATTCAGGTTTTTTTGCTTAAATTGCACACAACAGAGGATTCCGTTTATTTACTTGTTCAAATACCTAGTCAGTTTGAGTAATCCAGTAAGTCAAATGTAAATGAAAATACAGCAATATACTAATACAATTTCTATAAATAGCAGTATTTATGAAAAAAAAATCCCAGCAAAGTCTAGACCAGCATTTAACTAGAGCACATTTTAGGAAGTATGCTATGCCTATGTGAAAATACAGTAATTTGTTGAAACTAAATTCATTATGGTATACCATAAAATAACCAATTTAATATTTTACCTTGACTTTTCCCTCTTACGTTATCAAAAGTGAATGTATTTATTTATTTATTACTATAAAAGTACACATAGAAAACAAAGGAGAATTTAAGAAAACACTGGCCTTTGGTGTCAAAAGATCAAGTCCTTTCCTTAAGAGATAAAAGCATGGTCTTTCTTCCATTATGCTTTATATGCAATAAAAGTTTCAGTAAAATTTCATGATTAGGACATTCTGATTTATAACTTTTTTTATATTATTTCATCCCAAAAAACTACAATCTAAGAAAATACAAAAAATGTAAAAAGAATAGATCAGAAAGAAGAAACCATTAAACGATTACTATTGCAATGAAAGATTTTACAAATCTTGTAATGAATTTGAAGACAATAATTTGAAGTACAAAGGATGCTTAAAAGAAGATAATTGTTTTTCCTAATCAATACTGCTCTGGAGGAACAAACACATAAGGAAAGAGTGCTACTTTTGAATAAGCTAGCATTACAGGTGAGTATAGGAAATATAAGAACACTCATTTGGGTTTGCCAAGATTAATCCCAGATCAGGTATGATATACAACCTGTCCTAGTTTTGCTGGTAGGTGCCAAGAAGGGGCGCAGCCTATAACTGTGTGGGGGTGGCTATATTGGTATTCTATACCACCCACTCATCCCTGGGGCATAGCTTTGTGGGGGAAGAAAAGGTGAGCACACCCTGGAAGCAGCACCACTGCACCATTTTATTCCATTTTCTTCCGAGGGGAAGTTGCCAGGACCAGCCCTGCAGACTCTGTCCTTCTCCCATTGCTGCCCATCCTTTCACTTCCCTAAGGAAGAACACAGTTCTAAGTGGCAAACACAGCTGAGCCCACAGGAGTGCTGGGGTATCAGTGCAGGAAACAGAGAGAGGTGGAGACAAACCCAAGCCTGGCAGAGCCCAAGCCAAGTGGAGAGGGGGTAACACCAATACTGCCAACCGCAGTCAAGCCCAGTGGTCCAGGATAGGGTGGTGCAGCACTGACAAATTTGCTTTTGGGAGGTTTGTTCATCATTGTTTTTCATTGTCTCAGGCTCAGGGATGGGGAGCATGAGCCATGGAGGGTGTCCATCATCTTGTCTTTGTCCTGGTGGCCACACAGAACTAAGTCAAAGAAAAAGGTGGTGAACACTTCTTTTGTGTAAAGCACCTTCTCTTTTGTATACTTTTGTTATTATTGTTGATACTGTGTGTTTCTCACCCCGTTGCTGTTTGTTTTGAGTAAAAGGTCATCTCAACCTATAGTCTCTGCCTTTGTCCCTCTCTCACCAGAGAGGGATGAGGGGAAGGAGAACAGCTTATTTGGAGTTTAGTTACCATTTGTTTTTTTTAACCACCACAGATATAGCCACAGTATCATACAGTTACAGAATTATTAAGGTTGGGAAAGCCCTCCTAGATCTTCAAGTCCAACCATGACAATAACATAGGGCATAACGTTGAGAAACACAGTACTTGTGGCCTCCTAGGATTTGTTTCACAAAGCTTCTCTGCCATGAACTGAAGAAGGCATCTCAGCAACTTTCTCCATGACACCCATAGGCTACTACAAGAAGGGAGAAGAGCCCTGCATGTAGCACAGGAACTGTGCTTCCTCTGTACCACAGGAACTGTGACCTCCTTCATTAATCTGCTCAGCTACACTGAAGCCACTGCTGTTTTGACTACAGTACCAAAAATAACTGCTATATTTCAATCTTGCTGAAACCATGGATGGCCAGTAAACTACTATATGAAGACAGAACACTCCTTGGACACTTATCTTTTACATGCATTTTACATCCCAAATAATGAGAATTACATTACCAGAAGTAACTGCAAAACTTGAAACAAAAACTATTTCAAAATATTTTTTCATTTAAGACAGTTAAACTATTTGTATTCTACTCCTGCATTCCTCTCCATTATTGCTGATGCAAACCTCAGTACAATGACAGTCCTGTATCACTTTATCTCTGCCCAGAGTAGTGAAAGACATATCTGCTTTTTTTAAAGCACATCTGTAAAGCACATCACTCAGTTACTTTGCTCTGGAAGAGCTTGTAGCGATCTCCACGGGCCTGCCTGTGGGTGATACAAGACTCCTCTTTGTTCATTACTCACAACACAAAAACTTGTCTCTGAGCTCCTTTAATACTTTCAGAAAATTTTAGAGTTCAGTGATGTAACATCCTTCCACAAAAGTAATGCTAAATGATCCCTACTATTTTATTTCTCCACGTCTCTCAGCTCCATATCATACTTAACAGTAATTTGCCTGCTCATTCACTTAGGGCAAAGCACAAACAAGCACTCTGCAATTTCATCAATGTCAGTATCCAGTGCTTGCCCTTATAGGGTTTTTTCTATACTCTTCTGTATCAATACAGTATTCATTTTTGTTAGGTTTTTAAACTGTTTCCAACAGGTCTCTTGAGACTACTCTCAGTCACCTGGACAGACACTCTGGATTACCCAAAACATGCAATACTTCAGCTTTTTTAAGCAAACAAATTTGTGGTTCTATCTGCATGGCTATATTTACACTTTTCTCTCTAAAAAAAACATGACTTAAATATTTTTCTTCCTAAAAAAGACATGCAACATATCTTTATGGAGGCTCCAGCTTTAACCTGGGGCTCAAATGGATTAAGAAAAAAAAAAAAAAAAAAAAAAAAAAAGGGGCAAATGCATGAAGTTCTTTTACTGTGCATATCTGTGAGTGACGACTGAGTAGCTCAAGTACTCTCATATTTCCAGGAAAGAGCAATACAGAATAATATATTTTTTGAATATGGAAATAATCTAAAATGAAAATTATAACAATAAAAGAGATAACTAGTACATAGAACATACCAGTTCTCTTTTTTAAGCATAAAAATAATTAGGACTTTCAAAATAATTTTTAAAAGAACATACCCTGGTACAGGCACAGCTTTTTAATTGCACATAGCAAAGATCAGTTTCAACAGAAAAAATCTAAACTTGTGTAAAAATTAAAAAATAATTTCTCATACAGAAACTGCAGAACAGTTTTTCATCACCTCCTATGAATACCAACTATCCGCCAACCAAAACAATACTCCTCACCACTATGAAAGACAAGCTGATGACCCATGACTGTGAACAGAGCATTTGTACACAGTGTACACTGCTCTCCTTACAGCTGGGACACAAATGCCCATATTACCTTTATTCCAGGTGACCCTGTAGCAATAGTAGTGAAGAAATGAGATTAGCACTACCAGGAAAGCCCAGAAGGTAGAAATCCTACTGGCCTCACATTGAATCTCATGCCAACAAATTTAACATATAATAAAAAGGTTTGATAACATTTTTCACTGTTGATTTGTGGGTGGTCTTGTGCAAGGCCAGGAGTTGGACTTTGATGATCCTTGTGGGTCTCATCCAACTCTTGTCTCTTCCAAGGACATTCTATGAGTGAACAGCACAAGACATCACATAAAAATGCCTAGCAGCAGATGCTGGCACCTGCAAAGTGATGGAAAGTCAGAAAAAAGTACTTTACTCAGGTGTTACACTTAAAAGCTAAAATTGACACCACCTGCTCCAAAGGGATTTAAGCAAACACGTGAGTAATGAAAAAATTATCATATTTTATGGCCATCAGAACACCTGCAGCTCTTTAGCCTTCTCCTGTCCTAGTTCCTACTAATGTTGTTCACCTAACGGGTGCCTCCTGACAGAAGTCACTGGGGCCCTGTAATAAGCATTGTCTGCCTAAGTAGAAAGGTTGAGTTCCCCTGGTTTAAGGTTCTGTATTTTACTTCATAAGTGCAGGTGGCTATGGCTACAGAGACACCATGATTTCCCACAGCTCACTTGACAGGCAAGAGTCATGAAGCTCTGGTGTCTTGATCCCTTGCCATCATCCAGGTACAAAAGATTCAAGAATTGTAGCTACAGATTTTTTCAACTATGTGCTTGTCTTCAAGTATGTGCAAACTAGTGAAAAGTTAGAATAGTATAGATAAGAGACCACTTTAATGTGGGAATGACAGCATTTGCCTGGTTAAAGGGAAACACCAGCACATCATTATTTCTTGTTACTGCAAGTTAGACATGACTTATTTTTGGTTGCTATGTAAGAAATAAGTTTATTCTTGTAAGTGCTGATTTCTAAAGTTACCTTATCATGAGCTGCTCTAAGGCTAACTGATATTTAAGATGTACTCTTTTTTATGTGAACAACTTTTAGATAACCTAAACATAATATTGCTCAAAAGAATTACATTCTCTATTAAAATCCTAAAGTACTTACAGTTCTTATCTGCAATATTATATTTCTACAGGAAATTCTTCCTATATCTAATGAAGACTTCAATATTGAAATAAAAATTCTTGCTTCTAACATAGCAAATTCTAAAACAGTAATACTTCAAAATGTCATCATCAAGTACAAAGACTGTTCTATGTATAGAACCTGCAAGGTCATTTCACATTATAACAGGTTACCAATTTAGTATCAGCATTTAACTATCAAGTGCTGATTTTAATTAGGAAGTTAGCTAATCATCTGGCACTGTTTAAACAAGCTGCCAGGCTTATAAAGACAAGAATGAGCCCTCCAAGAGTTAAAAAAAAATTATCAGTAACTTATTTAATATTTACTGATGTTAAAACTTTATTTTACAAAGTCTAACAATTGTTTAAATTGAAAATAGTATATTTTAGATTGTCAATAATATATAAAGCATTAGGGAAAACTCAAATGTTTCTGCAACATGAGGCTGAAAATTTTGTAAAATTGTGAAAACCATCAGAGAGTTCTAGATGCAGATTCTTTGTATTAAATTCAGTTATTCGGAATGATAGCAGTATTCTATCTTCCCATTTATCCCTTTGCAGGCTGTCATGTTAGGTTAAATTCACCACTTTATCCCAAGACTAATCTTGGAGAGAGACTCCATATACAGAAAAATTTATTTTATTAGAAGTATGGTTTGTTATTTCAAAACCTGACAGTAATCATGTTTTCAGTAGACTAACATTTAATTCCAGCATTACTGGTGCCCATGGCCTTGTGAAGAGGGAATAGAGACACAAGAATGAAGGTAATGATGCTCCAGCTCTTGCATAACTTTTTTGCTTGGCAGAATACTTTACACAGGTGTATTTATTGCCTCGCACAAGCAAGCCCTCTTTGTGAACAAGATAAGAAAAAGTCTTTGTGTTCAAGTGATAACAGTCCATCATACATAACTGATCCAGCTAAAAGATGTCTATCCTCAGCCAGTCATGAAGGATTTCTCTGCATTTAGTGAGAGTATCTTTAGCTCATGATTCATACTGAACTAAAACTGAAATCTGAGGTGGGATGAATCACATACACTAGATGTCCATCTTTTCATCTCCACTTCAACTACTGTTTTAGAGAGGATGTTCACCTTTTAGGTGACTCATTATGAAATCCAACCCAGAAGATTAGGAGTAACTGGACCAGAAATCAAATTGAAGTCTTTACTCTTTCATAATGGATCCTGTTTGGAATACTTTTGCCTGATAGGCACATGGGTTGAATGGATGTCTTCATTTCAATCAAGGACAGGGTGAGGGGGCATGATGAGGCGGAGCCTAGAGCCACGTGGGCACAGCCAAGATATTGAGTTACCTGACAGCATCCTGTGTCATGGAAGGAGAAAGGGACTCTCCCACTCCCAAGAAGAAGCTGCATGGTTTGTAGTTGATCATGTAGGGCCTGTCCACCTCCGTTTTTCATTATCATGGGCTCAGTGAGCAATTTTGCATGTAAATCAACCTCTCCTCGTATACTTTTGTCATAATATTGATGCTATTGCTGTTCTTTTTCTTATCTCATTACTGTTTCCAGTAAATTTCTCTTATCTCAACCCATAATCTCTGCCTTTTTTCTCCCTCAGGAGGGTGGGGGAGGAGCACCTTGTGTCTTGGAATGTCATTCCTAAACCATTACAATGGGGTAAGCATGAAGGATAAAAAAATGTAAGTGGGCAAAATATACTCATTATTTTGAAAATAAGACAGTATATTTACAAAAGGGACCGCAAAATCTTCCTACTGTGGTAGATACTGGACATGCTTATTCAGGAGGTAAGACCTAGTAATACAATATTTTAACAAATGTCTAAAATTCTCTTTATATGCATTCCCTATATTTCTCTGAATAACGACAAATTATTAACAAAATGCTTTGAAGGACTGTATTTAAAAGCTAGTTTGCATGAGAAACATGGCATTTTCACACTAAAGAATTACCAGTTTATTATACTTTTTCATAAGAAGCATCACTTTGGTGGGAATAGGTAAAATTTATGGCATTGTTTAGTGTTACGGTGAGCTCCTGGACACCCTTTTGTCCCCCCTTTCTTAGGGCCTCTGTGGCTCTGATCAAGATAACCTCTGGATCCTCCTCCTTGCCCCAATGGGGTTGGCGGGGAGCCAGGAGAGCCCACCCTGTCCAAAACCTATATAGACCCCTGAAACTTCCTGCTCTTGCTCTTTTGCCCCGCTCTCCATGGACACCACAGAATAAAGAGGGCTGTTCCAACACCCTGGGTAAGAGCCTCTTTTGAATACTTTTCCCTCTCATGCTATTTCCTCCCCTCACAGCCCCATATCTCTGAGCCAGTCGGATTCATTCGGGGGGCTGCGTGGAGGGGGGGAAAACCATAGAAATAACAGTTTAGTACTAGTTTTCCAGTCAGACGGTTAAAACTTTCTGCTTTCTGCTGGGTTTCTGAACTCCCCTTGGAAAACAGGAATTTGAAGCCAGAGTTGTACAGATTAATGGTAGCTAAAAAATACTGGTTTCTAAAGGATTCAGGGAATTACTAACAACTAAATTAATATTCTGCAAGGAAACATCTGAGAAAAACATTGCCATGTTTATTAAAAAACATCTACCCTGTATTATGCTGAATACATTAAAAAATTATATCCAGATCAGACACGTGACTCTCAAATGCAAACTGTGCAATATTAGAGCCACCTGTCTTTCTTACTCTGTCTCTCTCCAGCAATTCTTAGAAACCAAGAAAGATTTTACTAATACCAATTTATATGTGCATGTCCACATGTTAAAAGCAAGCTCAAAGGAGCTGGCAAGTGGACTAATCACTAACAGAAGCCTTGTAATAATCTTGTTACAGCTGGTAGATATTGTTACTAAGAGTGATTTAGCATGCAGTGATTTTACAAATGTCTTTAACATGTATGATACAAAAGGTTTTTTTATTGGTGTACTAGTCTGACACTTTTATAAGTGTATAAACAGAAAATGAAATCACAGCAGTCTGCCAAAGGAAAAATGTTTTTTGTTTCACTTCTCTCTGTTAAATCTTGGTAAACCAATGATAAATACGTCACAGAAAACAACTAACTACCATGGTAAACCTTTTTAAAATTCAAAAACTCTAAACCTATAATAATCCTAATCTGAACAGCTAATCACAATGTGAAGCTATTCTAATGTGTATCCAATTATAATCAGCACTATGATAATGGCAGCACTGTCATTAATCTTCTGTGCTATTTCTCATTATTTCTAGAGACACTGCTAAAAGCAAATTTACAGAGTTATTTAATGGAGATGGGAAGTTTCAGCCTTCGTACTGCTTGACATTTTCTATGGCATTCCCTATTTTCAGGAATTCAAAATTTTGGCAAAAAATTTTCAACAAAAATCTTTAAACTAATATCTATGGTTGAGGTCTGTTTTTTAAGCATGCAACATTTTTTCTGATATTCCATTCCAGACTGAAGTTATATCAGAAAAGGCAGAAAAGATTTGCTATGCAATAGCTTTATGAATTTCTTCTCTGGTCTCATCAGATAACTTGTCACTTCACACTCTGGAGGAGCAGCAAACTAAAATGTGTCAACTAAGCTTCTTTTTGTGGTCCCTAGGAAAAAAAACTACTGCCTCTGAAGAAAACACAAACTTTTCTGGAAGATTTCTCTCCTGACACACAATGTAGAAATGGATTTGACAACTAGATGCTCCAAGAAGTCCCTCAGTGCCTGAATGCACCTTCGTTCACAGCCACTGTCGTTAATCAGGAAATGAGTAGGGCCTGTAATAATAGGACAAGGAGCAAAGGTTTTAAATTAAAAGAGAGTTGCTTCAGACTATAAAGAAGGAAAAAAAATTGATAATGAGGTCATGAAGTCTCAAACATGTTACCCGGATAAGTGGTGGATCCCCCATACCTGGGAACATTCGGGCTATCTACATCCATACCCAACACATCCACCTTCATCCATAATCACCCTGGACCTCTCCTCAGACCTGGAGAGAGCTTGGCTCAAAATGGCCATAATTTTCCCTCTCCTCATTCAGACATGGAGAGCCAAGGATAAAGATGCAAATGAACTTACAATATTAATGAGTTTTCAAAAAGAAAAATGGTGACAGAGAAAGAACATCACCACAAAAATGCAAGGCTTTTTCTGGTCTTGTAGCTTTCTGTCACGATGGTACTGGCTGCTTCCTGTTCTTTTGCCCTGTATCCAGGCTGCTGAGGATATGGGACGATTTTTCTTGGCTTCTGTGGCAGGTCAAGCTGGTAACTTGGACACAGAAAGCACAGAAAGAGGCCGAAATAAACAGAATGGTCCTGTAATAATGGTTGGTATGCTGCCTAAGAATAGAAATCTTCCAGTTCCTTGTGGTCCCACAGAAATCTATGAGGCATGTGTACCACAAACAGCAGTGACAGCCTGGCTCTCCACTGCAAGACAGCCTTTCACAAGACCTCTCCGAAGACTTAAATACAGTCAACTTGGCATTGATTCAATGGGATTTTTTTAAAATGCAAAAAGCAGGTTTCAGGATTGGAACATAATGTAATTGTTTTGAAACCCAGTACTGAAACAGTTAATATGTTCTGCATTAGAGTCCATCATCCAAAGAAAATAGGGGAAGGAAACAGTTGTTGACCTTAATTTATCAACATGAATTTAAGCGTTTTTTTATTTGTTCTCCACACTACAACGGGCATCTGAGAGGAAAACAACATGAGTCAAGAATATCTACCTGAAACACATTTTGAAAAAAATTGTATAAAGATGAGTTATTGAGAAAAACAAAAATGTCAGGTTGAACTGATAGAAAAAAGTTTGGATAAGGAGACTGAGCTCTCCTTAGAAAACAGGGGAAAACAGTGATGGGAAGGGAAGAGAATAAAGAAAAAATACTGTGGTGAAATAATTTTAGAGACAAATAGTAGCAGATGTGATATTGACAGTATTAATACTTGGAGAAATTTCAAGCCTGTTGGTTTGGTGGTTGGTTTTGCTTTGGTTGGGTTGTTTTTTTTTTTTTTTTTTGGTTTGGTTTGGGTTTTTTTTGGGTTTTTTTTTAATTATTCTTTTTATAACTATTAAGACTGGAAAGATACTGGTCTTTCAGTATCTTCTTACTTTTAAGATTAAATACCATCAGCTAAACAAAACTAATCTCTGGTCTTGTTCTTCATGGGATTTAGAACATTTGAATGAACCCATTAGTATGTTGGTACTAGCAGACCAGGCTTCTGGGGTAGGTGTTATATTGCATGGATAAATGCAGGTTTTAGCCTACACAATACAGCTGAACTGCAATTCTTTTTAGCTGTGATTAATTTCACAGACGGTTTTACACACCATAAATTCAAGAAGCAAGACACCAAACCAAGGGAAGGGTTGTTTCAAGACAAGCTCTTAGAACAGTAACACACATCTGCAGTTCTACTGCAACATACTAAAGTTTATTCATTTCAGGTTAGTAGCAGTAACTGGCATACCAGCCCATTAGAAACTGCACACCAAGGGAATGCAATATTTTTCAGGTATATCACTCAGCTATAAGAGCTGAGTGATATACCTGAAAAATTACATACATATTGATTTGGTAAATGAACACACTTGTCTCTTAACGGATACAAATAAGTAAGGGCCTGTAATCTTACAGTGAAGTTTGAAAAATAATTAAAAGTGGTACACAGATAAGTAAATGAATAAAAACATGCATGTGATACTTCTGCACAGAACTAGTTTTCATGGCTTTGTTTCCCTGGTACTGGAAGCCTCCTGCCCTCAGCTGACCTCCTAGGAGCATCTCCTACCTCTTTAATCACACCTTAAATTGGACTGCAATCTAAACAGCTTGCTTTCTGATTAGCACCTTCCAGGTCTCCAAACAGTGCACCTGTGACCATACAAAGCGTGACCAGTGGGCACCAACAAACTCCATAAACACATGCTTAAGTGCACTTACCTTCCTTGAATGATGATGGCAACTAATTTCTGGCTGTAAGCCAGCGTGGCATTGCAGCCTCATGTTACTGCACTGCAAGTCCTTCATCAACCACAGATTTACTAGTTGGGTTAAAACATTCTGAACATTACTACTTCTGTAGCCTTTAAAATTATGTGCTTCTTTCAAATGTTTTGCTTATCTGTATTTTTCCTACTGCACAGTGTCTATATGTAGGACATGGAAAAAGCTTACATATCACACAGCTCATTGGAGGCTTAAATGAACCAGTTTTAGACGTATGATTTTGACCTCATTACTGTCCTCAATCAATGAAATAAAAATGGCGGCTGTCATAACAACATCTCTTGGATACGTTACTGTGGGAATCAGCAATCAGTCTGCTCCTCAGATGGTAAAACTGCTACTGAATATATTTGCTACTACTAAGCTTGATTAAATAATAATAGAGAAAAAGGCTTTTTAGAACTCAATAAGCCAATCAAAGTATCACTGAGCAAACTGGAGAGAAAGATGTATCCTACCTGCATCTTGTCGTAACCTTGGTCCATTTGCAAAATGCTGTAGAAAAAAAAACCTTTGCCTGACACTGTTCCTTTGCTACTACTTAAACACATCTTAATGTGCTTGTATGTGACACGCTGCAGATGTCGCAGCAAAACTCACCACATGTCTGAAGTCCAGCTCTGAAGGTAAAACATATGCTTTAAGATCAGTGACAAATTTTTAAAATACTCCTTATGTTCAGAATGAGATTATCGCTCTTTTTCACTTTTCCCCACACTCCTGCCAGCCACACACTTAGCAAAGGATGAGCCACACTCCTGGAGATGCCCCTTTCTCTCCACTGCCTACAGAAGGAACTGAGGTAACTGCAACTCACTTGAGGCTTGATCTTAACCCTTAAATAACCAACTGCACTCAGCCCATCCAATGGCTGCATTCAATTTAAGAATGTTTTCACTTACATGTACTACTAGGTCATTTTCAGAACTTCATACTTCCAAATGTATTACTATATAAACAATCATTATTTGAATTTCTAAAAATGCAGGGATACTTTCAGTATACTACGCCTCCAGTTTGCATGTATTTGCGGGTAGTAAGCTGCTCTATGTACAACTTGCCTGTTACGTGTACAGGACATAAAATGTATGTTATTTTTGTGACACCCGATTGACCAATACTTACCCCAAAGACTCAATAATTCACTACCAGACCAGAAAAAAGATGTTTTACCCAGAAAAAAATACAAAACAAATTAGCACTTGAATAAGTTTCCAACAAGCCTGCCAAGCCAAAAGTCTTCAAATTTTGCAGTGTTCAAGTTAAGCTATTCTAATTTATTGATTTATTTGTATTTGGCAAATAGACTTTGACTGCTTTTTAATTCAGTGTCATTTTTACCATTAAAATAGTGGTAATTTTTCCTCCTAAAAGTATGATGTGAGATGTCCAAAGTCATGTTATTAAACAATTCAACAGTGGTTTTTATGCAATAGTATTTTGAGGTGAAATTACTCTTAGAAGTTCCTGTATCCGGAATCATTCATCTCTATAGGAGGCTGGGTTTTGATAAGTCTTTTATGATTAGACAAATATTCCTTCTTTCATTTTGACATATGTATCAGATTGAATTCTACAACCAAGGCTTCTTCTTGCTGCAGTATAAAACTGGAAGGTTGTAACTTTGATTTTTTTCATCATACTTCCAATTAGTTTAATAACGTTCCATGCACACCTGTAGAGAAATGGAGCTTTGAACAGAGGGAGAGTGCAGGCAGAAGAAAAGACTTACCTGTATCTTCAACAGCAGGTAGGGAAGAAACAATGTTTTACCTTTCTGTAGTTCTCTTCTTCCTTCCTTCGCATATTTTCCTCCTCACAGATGCATGTAGCGAGATGTCAACCTTCATCCATGGGAGACAGCATGGAAAGATTTGAGCAGAGAAGACTCTCCATAGCTGGATTACTCCTACCTATTCCTGGTCAGGTGTAAAGCTTCTTTCTAACAGGTGATGATGTGTGATTAGGTATCCAATAAAACTAATTTACCTTAAAGTAATTTCTCCTGAGTATCCTCAAATATCTTATGATCTACACCATTCAAACTGGGAGGGGATTTTTTTTTTTTAGCAAAAGATAAAGCTGACTTTTTTGTGGCTGCTTTTAGCCTGGTTTCCTATGGAAACAAGACTGAGCAACAATACAACACAGTCTGTGTGTCCTCTCTTTGTAATTTCTGAACTAAGTAGCCTGATTTCAACTAAATGTGACTGAGGAGATTAAAATCTCAAAGATAGTTACACTCATAAATTTTGAAAGCGGCAGCTGCTGGAGAGAAGAGAGAGCAGGATCCTTGTATTAACATGCAGGGTGCTAACAATCTTATCAGCCCATTTTGCTGTCAAGTGTGGCAGCCAGCATACCATCACCAGAATATATGCATATTCAGAGATAAAAGACCTCTATAATTCAATTATTAACCAAGGGACATAAATCCACAAGAAACTGGTCCTCTTCAATTTTGGTTTTTTCAGGCCTTTTCTCTTTTAACTAGACTGCCAAGATACCAGGCTGATGGGATAAAAAATTAAACAAAAAGAAGGAACAGTTTAAATTAAAACCAAAAGCATACAAAATCCATAGCTGTAGCAAAAGAGAAAAGTAAATTGGTAGAATAGAGAGTTTATAAGTTTCTCTATTATAAGGATGGACAGCTTTTAAGGTTGTGTCCTACATTGAAATACATTTACAATTTTACCAGGTTCGTAAGTCCTACACATACACATGCACATAGACGAACACAGATCAGGAAGAAGATTATGAGCATCACATTTAGCTGCAACTAACATATTGAATGATTCAGCTTTTTCATGCAGATAAAAATGGCATAAGGCTGAAAAGCATTTTCATTTCCTATATTCCACGGCCAAGGAAACACATAATGGTTAAAGAAATGGGACTCCCCCACCAAAGCCATTTTTACAGCTCCTGAGTGATTAGTTTGACATGGTCTAGCATAATTATCTATACCACAATTTCTCCTTGCCTGTGTGAAAAATACTTCAAAAAACACCACCAAATATGTACTGAGTCACTGTCAAAATCCATACATTGACTGGAGAAAGTGGTATGAAAAGTTATTTGTTACACAAAGTAGCATAATTGTTCATTATATATCCAATGTTCTGTCAGTGTTTACTATAAATAAGACTGTTCTGTTCCAAGATTTCACAAGAAAAATACAAATTCTGAGCTTTCTGCCAAAAAATTTCAAAATCTAGAAAGTATTTCCCAGCTCACAGCTCCTGAAATATGGTTAATGTTTGATCACTACCTAATAATTATCAAGGGGAAAAAAATTAAAGACTTTAAAAAATTACCTTCATTTTCTCTCATTTTTTGCAGCAATTTTTTTTTTTTTTTTTTTTTTTGGGTTAGATCTCTTTTCCCTTGCATCCCCTCTGCTCATGCTGGGAATCAGGTGCATGCTGCCAGCAGGACTTGTTAATTCAAAGAAGCTGCTGCTGTCCAATTAAGCTTGCTGCCAGATCACAGACAGCCAGACACTAAGGTACCTAATTCTCCTTCCTAGTTCAGCAGTAAATGCAACACCATTAGCGTAGTCTTGGTATTAATTCACTCATTTGTAGGCATGCTTTAAGGCTAATTCATGTCACTCCAAATGGAAAAAAAAAAACAAAAACCAAAAGAAGTGAAGAAGGGATATCAAGCACTTAAATAAGCCTCAGTAAAAAACAGAGTTGGCTTTAGTCAAGAAAGTAATCCAGAAGATCTGAACTCAGATGGAAGTTTACTCAAGCAATCTACTTTTACTGTTTGAAAGTTCCTAGGTGCCAAAATGTCCCTTTAATACATCCACTGATATTTTCGAGGTTTGGGAAAGCAAAAAAGCCAGCCTTTAGCGAAAATAAAACATAAAAATCAAGATCATAATCTCCTGCCTACCTTCCATGAAAAACTGAATTCATTAGGTATTTTTATGACTGGATCATGATCAAGCACATCTGAAGTACAGTGTTAACCAACACCTTTAAAATGTAACACAAAGTGCTGGTTCCCCTTTTTTTCAGTAGCTGAATGCAGCTGAGCCTATTTTCAATTTGTAGTCTTCAGGCATTATACAAGAACAGACTGTCTTGGTGCAATCCATAAAGAATAACTAAGAGCATCCCAATCATCAATAAGACTTAAGTTTTCTATGGATGGATATACATCTCAGCCAGAATAGCATTTGAATAAAAGTTCAGAATCTTTATTCAGTGGATATACTCTGATTCAAGGATACACTCAGGATATTTTCAGACATAACAGTTCAGCTCCTTTCTTCGGCTACTGCAATTGAAGCCCCTGTCTCCTACTACTCTGCAGGTTATGCAAAGCATCAGGCTATGTGACCTGAGAGAGAAATCAGGTATGGGATGCACAGCTCCTTACACTGTAGACTGTATTATGACAGAAGTAGACACTCAATCCAGGCTGATGGAGGATCCAATTAACCTCAGAGAACTGTGCTGAAGTAGCCCAAAAGTAGTCAGCAATTAGCACAGAAGGTCCATACATATCTTAATGCTATCTCTCTCTAGATCTCTACAGAGATATAATAGCAACTTTCCTAAGATGAAGAAACTCCTCCTTTTTAAAATGTGCTTGGGATCACTCTTTTCCTTCAGGCAGTACTGCTAAAAATCCATCTGATATTTTCAGGTCCCCTACATACACTTGTCTAATGGATTCACTGCTTCTCTGAGGTGGGAGAGCTGAAGCTTTATCTGCAACATCTAATTTCCCTGGAAAGTGTAATCATAAATGGGTTGTACATTATTCTGGCTGAGAAAGAGCCCCCTCCAGTCTTTCCTTAGTCAAGAGGAGAAAGAAAAAGAGCATGATTCTGTTGCTTTGAGGGTAGAGCAGCTGTGTGTGAGAGAAGTGTGCTCCAGATCCTTCTGTGATAACTGTTTATGAAATGTAGTCAGTAATTGGTTAGCAAAAGGAACTAGACAGATCCAAGAGGCAAGTTTAAAGCCCTTGACTCCACATTTGCCCCCAAGCAGCTCTGCTGCCTTGGACTCAGTTGTCACCTTTGCAGCCTATATTTTCTCCAGTACAAGATAAAGAGCTGCTAACAAAATTTATAATCTTGACATTTAAATATTAGTCAGTGCCTATGCTCAGCATCCAGTAGCCAAATCTTCCTTTTATTTGTGGGTGTTTCAGTTTCTTGGGTTTTTTAAATTCTTCTCATGAAGGCAAAGGCAACTTTATTTCCAGCCTCCTTAAAAAAGCAAAGAAATAGATGACGTAACAACATTATAAAAGAGACAAAATTAGCAGTCATGAAAATTACAGAAGGCTTGGAATAAAATATATATTTGCTGGGAATAAAAGCAGTGACACTGACAGTGGCACTTGAGAGAGAGATCTACAGGCAGGGTTTTTATAGACACTGAGGCCCGGAGGATACTGTAATTAAAGTGCTGCATACTTGATTTCACCCAAGAAAGGTAGGATAGGTGAGAAATGTGTGCTAATGTGCAGTCCACAGCCAAAAGCATTCCCCCATGATTAAACAACAGGTTTACTGAAATCCACTACACCTCCTCCGCACTTTGTGAATCCCATTTGAGCACTGGAGCCCATGTGTCTAATGGTCAGAGTTAGTGTTCTCCAGTCTAGAAAAAGCAAATAATCTATGTCAACTAGCAGAAAGAGCAAGAACAATATTAACTAGAAAGCTTGCAGGATTATAAAATATTTAAATACTTATCGATATAGTATTTTAAACCAAATATATAATGCAGGAGGTAAAATACTTCAGGTAGTGTGAGAAGGAGTTAAAAGATAAGCAGAAAGCACAGTGTAGCAATGAAAGATGCCACCACTACAAAATCTATGTAACAGGTACCAACTGCTCCTCTCATTGTGGGATACATTTATTATCTAGACCTTGATGAAACCTAGTGTCACTGAACAAGGCTCCAGGCTTTATCGGGATGGGAGAAACAGCAACAAATTCATGCAGCTTTTATGATGCATATAGAAAATGAGAGACAGCAGTTGGATCCAGCAGTCAGGAAAATGGAATTTAAGCACTGACTCAAGAGTTACTGCACTCTAGTATGTTGCTCTTTATAGTATTTTAATCAAGTGCTCTTGAACTTGGGCAGTACATCTGCTCTATTTCCCAAGCTATCATACACAAAGATTCTCAAGCTGCTATAATTTATAAAGGGACCTCACACTGTCCTCCCAAATATTATTAAATCCACCTAAAAGTGGCCATTCCACTATGCACTCCACTGTCTCTATAGCAATGACAACATTTCAAGTTAGAAAAAGGATAGTGAGAAATTTAAATAATAAGGAAAACATCACAAATGAGCAGACAAAAACAAACAAAAACAATGAAACCAGGAAAAAAAATCATAAATACAGCCGCCCAGGGCTCTCCAAGAGATGAAGCTCAGGAAGAAAGAATGACAGTCTGCAATATTTTGAGTAGTCACAGTGAGCTTTGTGTGATGATGTTAAAAATAAATAAAAATGTAGAAAAGACCACAATTTCAACTTTTGCCCAGGGCTCTTTTGAATGTATGCCTCTGAATGTCTAATATGGCAGTGGTTTTATTCTATATGGCTAGTGATCTAGTACCATTTAATTAAAGCAATTACATTAGAAATTAATTTTCATAAAGGAATAACACAACTTTGCTTGTTAGACAGAAGCAGACAACCAAAAACTGAGTTGATTCCACATGAGTTCAATTGCTAATTTTTAATTTTATGGTAGTCCTTGGATGCTGTGGCAATTTTCATTTTTGCACTGCTTCCAGAATGCAGAAATGCCCCATGACAGAGTAAGAGCATATCAGTAGCGGTCACACAGGCTTTCCTTGGGCAAAAGACAGCCCAATCACATTCTCCCAGAGCACCTGGAAAGCTCACATGTTTAGGGCAGATTTTCAAAAGAGAATTGCTTTTGTTCCCACAAGCTTTATGGAGGTTCTAAATAAGAGCTTTTGAAAACTCAGTCCTGAAAGCACAGCTTTTAGGTCACCAGTAATAGTTCATAAACCATTTCTTTCAAAGCCTCTCAGCACCCAAAAACGTTTTCAAGAAACTTCTTTATATAGAGACATCGCTTTTTTTTAAGAACTACACATGTATATGAAGGGACAGAGGTTTTTTCCCCATTTAAAAGCAGTGCAGTCTTCTCACAGCAAGTAATCACAGAAAATGCTGTTGAAATTACAACTATTCTCAAACTATTTTGAAAGGGATCTAAAGGTAGACCTAGGGTACTTTTTATCCCATCTTGTTGCAAAAACTGCCATTAGATCATCACTTCAATTTTGTGACAAATCTGTGTTCCTAAATGGTTTTTGTTGGTGGAGAAGAAAGTTTTGCTTTGTTTTGCCTTGTTTTAATATTGCTTGTCCATTGACATTGCCATTTAAAGACCCACTGGCTGAAATCGAAGCCTTTACAACAGTGATGCAGTTCTCCTCCATCTCCATCAGCTGAACTGTACCAGCATCTGCCTAACCTAAATGAATCCAGAGGCAATGCACGGTGGGTTTCCCAAGCAGCTTATTATGACATGCACTAACTTGATGGATTCAATAATAAGGGTCTTCCTCGTGTATTCTTTTGATTGTGGACTTGCTGACAAAAATGGGTGAACTTTTATGACCTAATTTACTGAAACTCTCCCAAGAAATATACAGAAGCAAAGCAGTGACTGAAGGTAAAGGTTGCCAATTGCTAAAACAGTCTATCAATATTCAGAAATAAAATATGGGAAGATACAACACCTGCATCACTGACAGTTAATAAAGAATATTTTTTTCTACATTTACGTACATTTCACAAATTTTTACACCTTCAGACTTCCTTGGTTTTGCTGTTACATTATTATTTTTAGTTTTTCCAGTCTGAGATTTTGCACTTGCTTTAATATTTTTTTTTCTAAGGTGCAAAAAAGCTAAAGATATATAAAGACCTAAAGAAACCCCAAACCCACATATTATGCCAATGCTTAGAACCTCTGTTGAGTCATTATATTTTTAACACCAAAAAAGGCACAAAATTCACTTTTTTGTGAATGAAAATAATTTTATTAATTCCACTGATCCCAGGAAAATCCTTATAAATTGTCTTAGCAATAGTTTTGTTATGAATTAAGCACACATCTCCATCAGGCACTGCTTTCAGTTCACAACTCAGAAGTAAGTAGCCACTGAAGCATTACTCCAAGAACCTTAGGAAGAAAGTAAAGTAATCCTTTCTCTTCTTCTTCAGTGAGTAAACAAACATTCTAGCTCAGGATAGCAGTAGCTTTTACTTGGAGACAATTTCTTCAACATAACCAAACTATCAAGGGTCTCCAGGTAAGTTTCATTCATAGAGGGAGAGTCTGTATTGACAAAAAGCAAGAGCAATGAAATTTTCAGAGAGGCTATAACAGGCAAGGAAGATTGCTCTTATTAAGCATAGTCTTAATTCTGTATATAATTAATGTATCATTCTGTATTTAGGTCCCATTTATCCAAATTTATATTTTAAAGACATTTTTTTTAGTCCTTGAAGTGGAAACATTGGCTGGGTAACCTGACAAACAATAAGACATTCCTGATGAAAGGACATGGTACACATATACTGAAACACTTAAAAGAGTCCAGCCCCAAATGGACTATTTCACTGAATAAAAAATATAATTTTTTAGAATGGGATATTTTAAGAATCAGCACAGCAAAAAACAGGAAAGAAAGAAGAAGCATTTTCCAACAGTTTCCTCCCAATAGGGAGGAAAATCTCTCCAGCACATTGCACAGAAATAGAGAACATACTTAAAAGCAGAGCTAGTGTATGACAGAAGATTTAAAACAAGCTAATAAAATTCTGAGATGTGCACAACTTCTACCGCCCTCCCCATCCCCCCAGGAATTTGAAATTTTGTCCAGCCTTTTAGGAAGAATCTGATCTAACTAGATTTAATTTTTCTGATCTACCTGACCTCAGACATTTCACTCAGTTTTTAACCTCACACTCTTCTGCAGTCACCAGCTGTAGCATCCATCCTGCTGCTCCAGTGTAAGAAACACTATTTCACTGAGAACACAACACATCACTGTACTCACTCTGCCTGCACAGTCCCTATCACAGGTATGCATTTTGCTGCTCACTGCAGCTAAAAAACATTTCTTCTCAAAGAATTTATGTACTTGAAAATTGCTAATTTCATTACTAAAGAAGATCCATCCTCCACAGTTAACTTGATTTCAGTAATGGTCAGTGAAGCACTGCACCTGCATCCCTTAAAGAAATTTGGGGAAGAACCAGCTTTTATCCTACATTAAATCCTTTGCTGCTTTTGGGAATCAGCAAAGAACTCCGGCAGCCTTCTAAGGAAACTGCCAGGGACCAGCATCAGAGAAGACTTCTCTGTAAAAAAGTTTTGTTAGGAGAAAGAAGGAAAGGATGAGGAGTTTCTTAGATATATTTCCCACCTTAAAAAGGGGGTCTCAGCCATTTATTTTCTCAGCCTGATGAGTGAGGTCCTTCCTAATGTGTCTAATCTGTGGCCAGAGGCATCCCAGGTGAAAACACTATCTTTTGATATTGTATGTATGACAGAAACATAGGAATGGTTTAGGTTGGGAAGCTTAAATACCCTCCTGCTATAGACTGAGATATCTTCCACAAGACCAGACTGTTCAAAGCTCCATCCAGCGTGATCTTGAACACCCCTAGGGATGGTGTTGTCAAACAAGTTGTATTTCTTTTAAAAAAGAGCCCATGCAGCATTGGAGGAAAATGCTGGGACCATACGCACAAGAAGGTTTAGTCCATGAAATGCATAGCTGCTAACAAAGCAGCCTTGAAGTGATGTCCATGTGTTACAAATTAAAGCTTAGGACTTGACATGCTCCAGTGATCTCAGAGCTGGGGTAGGAGGTGAACATAGGAAAAAGGATGCAACTCTGATAATGAACACAAAGAATGGAGAATTTATGGGCTACAAGGATATTTGTCAGGATTCCCAAAATAAGGAAGAGATTCATCTGAAATCAGCTCCAAGTGGGTAAAAGGTAATTCTGGCAGTGGGGATCTGCAACCACCAACCTGATCAAGGAAACCCACCAACCCACAAGCAGAGAGAAACTCAGTATGTGAACTAATTAGTATGAGAAGTGAGAGAATCATTAACCAATAGAAGCTAGAATACTAAGTACCAAGAGAACTTGTAACTTATATGCAGTGAACACTAATTCCTTTGTTTGCTAAAATGTAATTAAAATTATGTAAGTAATTAAAACTTTTGATAACTGGTGTACATATTGGGTGGAGCGATCCCCAGGTACCTCAGTGTTGAATAATGTCAGCTTTCTAACACAGCAGCCTGGTTTTTCTATTTTCCAGCTTTTGGTGACAACAGGACATCCACAGTTTCTCTGGGCAACCATTTCCAGTGTCTCACTACCTTAATATAAATTAATTTCTTCCTGATGTATGATCTAAATATACCCATTTTCAGCTTAAAGCCACTCCCCTTGCCCTATCACTACATACCCTTGTAAAAAGTCCCTTTCCAGCTTTCCTGTGGCTACCCTTTAGGTAAAGGTACACTGCTTTAAGGTCTTCCCAGAGCCTTCTCTTCAGGTTGAACAACCCCAATTCGCTCAGCCTGTCTTCATAGAAGAGGTACAATTCTATGATTCTACACACACTTAGATATATAGGTATATGTAGATACATATACATATATACACACATATATACATATATGTATGTATGTGTATATATATATTTATATATATATTTAAACTTATAGATATCCTAGATATATATGAATATATATAGATAACCTATATATATAATTCATATATCTCGATAACCTATATATAGATATTCATATATGTATATATTCAAACCTATAGATATCTATTCCTAAGTTTCAGTGAGCAGTTCAGAGCATTTTAACACAGAGTTATGTGGTCCTGCTGGCTAGGACTAGGGCTAGGATATTTAGGTTCAGGACAAATGTTTATACAAAGGCTGTCTAGTGGTCCCATGACCCTACAAAAGGGGGTGAGCATATCCACCCACTAGGGATATCTGGTCCTGCTCCATGACCCCTTTTACACTCACAGATATGGGAAAAATGAGAGCAACTGTTCCAAAGTGCCTGAAGAGTGATTTTAGAATTATTTTAGACTATGAACAAGGTATGATGAGCTGTTTCCATGAGCTGGTATTAAAGAAGTGGTTGAGGACTAAGCTGAGAGAAGTCTCTTTGGAAATTAACTGACCGATGCTGATCAAGGTTATATTTCCTGGAAGGCAGAAAGGATGCCCAAGAAAGGAGAGACTACAGGGGAAGTGCTAATACTGGCGGAAAAAAAACCCACAAAAAAAAAAAATCAAAACAAAACAAAACCCAAAAAAAAAACAAAACCAAAAAACAAGGAGAGGTATTTCCTCCCAAGAGGGAAGGAGTGTTCAGCTGACTGTATGACTGTCAAAGGAGGAGAGTGAGAGCACTATCAATGTTGGGGAAGGAGGGTAAATTTCAATGTTGTTGCTAGGGAAAAAGATTTAGGGCCACTAAATCACCTAGCAGTGCTCTCCATATATTTGGGATTTAGCATTTACAGCAAAATAAAATAAAATAAAATAAAATATTTTACAAAATAAAATAGAGGGCTATGTAGTGAAGTAAAGCACCAATTATGCAGTGCTTAAATAGCATCTTTCTCCAAGGCTATTTTTAACTGCCTTAACTGGACTCTTTCATGACAAACGTTTCTGGGCTAGTCTAGGACACATACCTCTTGTACTGAGGCACAGCAATTGCTTTTCAATTATCTTAGTAGGCATGGTAGCTTTTTAACTGGTTTGTGATGCAGTAGCCCTGAGAAAGTCTCACCTAGAGCCCAGATAACCATGGTAGTTGTTGTAATATCTACAGTGCTGGGTCTCCCTTTTACTATGTCTTATGACATACAGAAGTATTTAAAAACCCCTCGTAGGTAATGACCAGGTAAAAAGATTACATCTGTCAAATCTGTCAGAATTACTTTGGGAAATGCTTTTTAAAAATATTGGGTCTTATGGCACATAATGATAGTGTCCTTGATTTCAATAATATTGTGGTTAAAAGACTAGGACGTAAAGGATTGAATTTTGCATCTTTTATGTCCTCATCTTGTGGAACTCATAACTTTTTATCAGCACTTCAGATGTGGCCACATAAAAACACACTGAAATCAGATTACCATTAATGCTGGCTAACAAAATCCCCAGTTTAACATACTGAATTATTGAGTAAGGATGGAAGGTGGAAGTCCAGGGGAAAAAATACCATACATGCAAACCATGTAATAAAAACTTCTACAAAGCAAACACACCACAGTTGGATATTGTCATAAAATTCCCCCAGAAACAGAGAAAGCAGATATACAAGTTTCATTCATTTGAAAGTTGTGTATGTCTTCTAGTGCCACAATTTCAGACACTTAAAAAGAATTAGAGTGATGCAGGGCTATTCAATGGGCCTCACATACCTGTGGAGCTTTTTTAATAAACAGGTTAAAGTACTGAAATGTTAAATCAGAAAAAAAAACAATGAAATTTCCCTTTCTTAGAAATTCACAAGCCTCTTAAGACTGACACAGATTGGTCCCTACAAGAAGAGGGCAAAATCAAACAAATGATACCATGTCTCATTCCCTCAAGTTTAGCTTGGTATCAGCACTTTCACAGGGAAGTTAATTCAATGTTACTAAATAACAAAAGAACTGAAGAAAAAGGAAAATATTTCTACTACTTCAGAACATAAATCTCTATATTTCTACACAGCAATTCTAGAATATTCCATCTGAGGATTTTTGTTGCTGAAGAAAGGAAAACTCCAAGTAAGCACAGTTATACACTTCTACCTTCCATCACACTATGGTCCATAAATCAACTGTGGTGCAATTTTTCAGAGTTATGAGCTTGGAAAGATTTATTTTGCTTGGAAAGCAAGTTCCTACTCTAGTATGAAAATTTGAAACAAACTTTCTATATAATATACAATTTCTATTTTCCTCAACCTGGTATGACCAATAGCAGAGAAGTAAATTGCTGTACTGGTAGCCATGTATTCACTGCCATTGATCTCCAAATAGAAGTCATGACTCCTCTGCCTCAGATTGATAGTGCTGTTACAAAAGCTCTGATGCTTACCTGAAAAGAAGAAAGCTATTTGGATTTACTTCAAAAACGAATTTTAATTAATTATAGCAAGTATTCATCTGAATTAATAGCATGATCCCATATATTTTTGGTAAATGCTTCTAGCTTCTAAAAAGATGTTTGTTTGAAGACTGTGGCCATACTTCTCTAGACAAATGGAGTCTTACACTCTCCTTACACTGGTTTCTCTAGAAAGCTCACTCTGGTCTTCATGGGTCTATAAGAATAATGTGCCAAGTTTTTAACTTTTCTGCTTTGAAATAAAAGAAGCAACCCTAAGACTAAACTTAATATTGGCAGTTCTAGGAAAAAAAGCTTTTCTTTGAATATGCCTGGAAGACAGGGTGGCAATTTCACTTCCTACTCCTGTGCTAAGTCATGTGTCTACAACAAGTTCTTCCCACTGGTCTTCTAAAAACTATGTTTCTGTTTGTTTGTCATGGTGATTTAGTGCACGGTTCTGCAATTCTAAAAAGAGTTGCATTTCTTATGCCTAATCGTGATTAGGATGAGTTCAGTTTCTTGCTTGACATAACTTTCCTCCGAATGAAGAATGAGACCTCTTTGTTCAGTTAGTCCAAAAAATAGTGGATTCCTAATCCTTCAGACATCTCTGATTCTCTCTTCTATAACTTGGACTACACTCCAAACTAGTCTAAAACATGTGAAAGCACATAACACAACTGGTTTTGTCAGTAAAATCCAGCTCTGTGTCAGAGGAAGGCTGCAGATGTAGGAGAGGTGGCTTTTTAATCTCCCTAGAATTTAATAAACACTAAGAGAGGAATCCCAACCTCTGTATTAGATATACCAACATAAGTTTACCTAAGGAACCAAATGAATAGAAAATTGTTGAATGCATGATAATAAATCCTGTCTCACAAGTTACTACTTCTCTGGAAAAGTAAATAAAGTTTGTATATGATGCAACTGATTTGCAAAAAGCAATTGAATTTCCAAAAGCCTTCTTTCAGATAGCATACTTAAAAGAGCCTTAGACCTAAGTATTGTGGGAGGAGAGGCAAGAGCGTCTTCTGGCCTGGTAACTAGCTAGCAGACAGAAAGCATGCTAGGAATAAAAAGGTCAATATTCACAACAGAGAAGGAAGCATTCCCATCAACTTCTCTCAGGTCTCGTGACACTGAACTTTCTTTTTAACATCTGAGAAATGACAAAGGTATGTCAAGAAGAAGTCTGATAGTAAAGAATTAACCAGAACAGGAGTAAATAAAACTGCCTTTGAAGAGCCATACGAGAATCTTACAATACTCAATCACTTGGCAAAGAAATTACAGATGAAATTTAAAGTAGTTACTTGCAAAGTACTGCATATGTAGGGCAAAAAAGGAACCACAGACAGTCATGGACTGCTGTAACTTTCATTAGTATTACTAGTCAATTTAAACCCTTTGATTACTGCTCTTCATGTCCAGTAGCTGTTAAAAAATAAATAATTTTAGGAATTATTAGGCAGCAAAAAACAAGACAAAAGAGAAAATTATTTACCATGTAACCTTACAATGCAAAATATCTGCACAATTTCAACAGGATGGTATACTTAGCAAAGGTATAAAGAAGACCACAATGAGTTAATTTTGTCTTTGAAAAGATTAGATAGATTAAGAGAATTGAATTAAAAGAACAAAAACCAGACATCTTTGTATTTTATTTTAGCAATACTGTCTGCTGTATGCATGTCTTGGAGTAAACCATCTAGTTCTGATTCAGTTTTGCCTTTTCAGGATGTCTCTGCCGATATTCAGTTGTATGTGATTATAGGGATTAAGGATGGAAGCCAAAGGGAAAAACCCATTAGGGTGTTTTTTATTTTGTTTTGCTCTGTCTGTTTGCATTTTTGCCTCTGGTATGCTCCTTGAAATCTACTGGGGCAGCAGCTACTACAATTATATCAGAAGACAGGGGAGGGAGAAGAGAGAAGATGAAATTTCTTCAGCAGTCAGGGAAGGCACAAATGGAATTAGATGTGGACCGCGCACACATTTTAGAATTATAATTTGAAATTAAGCCTTCAACATGAAAGTTCTGCTACTGGGAAATCCATCTGAGCTAGCAGTTTCTGTGGAGATGGGTAAAATTATGAAGGAGGAGTATCTGTTGCCAATGAGTGATACCTGTTACTGACAGCACATTTTTGGCTGGTGCAAGGTCATGGTAGTACAGATGGAAACTGCATTCCATGCTGCAAACTCCACTATAATGAAAAATGTTCCCAAGAACTGAAAATAAAAACTTAACAAGACTGAAAAAATAACAAGAAAAATGCTTCTTAAGCAGATACATGAAATGGGAAAAGTAGTAATACAGGAGAGTTTTGTACTAAGTCAAAGGTATTAGGTGAGGTGGGATCACAATATGGTATGTCTCCTAAACCTTGACAATTGCTCATCTCATGTAATTCAATCACAGCTGTAACATCACTAAACAGCAAGGAGAAGGAGATAAGCCAGGCTTCTCCCTCTCCTGGAATTTTCAAGGAAGTTCTGAACTTTGCAGTACAATATCTAAAGCAACCCTCAGAAGGAAACAGAAATAATAATAAACTACTCAATAGTAAACCAAGAGTCTAGTCTACTAAATCGTTCCAAGAGAAACATTTAAAATAAATGAACGCTTTAGCTTTCAACTTTGAAGAACTGTTCTCATTTTCATGGAGTGTTTAAAGTAAGTCTGCGTCCCATATGAACCTGGCACTTGAATGCACTTAGAGCAGTACTTCAGCAGCTGCCACTTGATCTGAACAAACTGTGGTTTTCCCCTCTGTAGAAGAGCTCAGACATAAACCAAACATTCGTTTTTCAACTGTGCCTTGCCTAGTCCTTCTGCTGACAGGTCCACTCCACATGCAAACTGTGTTCACGTTAGTTGTCTCTTGGGCCCTCAGCGACCAACACTCTCGCAGCAGAACAGGCCTTATGAAGAAGAGGACCTGTGAGTCAAACCACAAACCATCCTCTTCATGAATTTATGGACCTGAATCCAAGTCTGATGCTCAAGAGAATCAAACTCTACACCAGGTGTTCGGGCTTTTTTTCCTATAAATGTCCTTTTAGGGTTCCTTCTAACCTTGCTAGGGCCGTAGTAGGTGCTGTAATATATCCAGTGGTGCTGTTTTGGGAATCATTTGAAGCTTCAATCCCATCAACAGTCAAAGTTACAGAACACTTCAGCGTGCATCTACCTCACATTTTTCAATGAATGCTATTATTTTTCCTGTCCATTTTAATACAGTTCCATTAAGCTGCTACTCTATGAATACCAGTAAAATTCAACACAGTACAAAGGACTTCTTTTAAAAGAAACCAGGATGTATTTTGGGCAGAACAAAGACCACAGGGAAACAGATGCAGAATGAGTTTTATACAAAAAGCTGACATGGCAATAAGAAAGTCTAAATTCAGACACCTGCACTGTAACTTTGATACGCATCTAAGGAGTCTTGTTTAAAGACCATGAAGAAAGTTAGGAAAGGAAACATTCATACAAAAAAACATACCTACAGTCCTGCATGTATTTGCATCACAATAGTGGATGGTATAGGTTTAGTGTGAGCAACATTGGGTAGTGTTCAGTCTGTAGGACAAAAGCCTTTTTTTTTTTTTTTTCCCAGACTTGGAAAGTGTTTAGTGAATGGTGATGAGAATTGCAGCTACAGAAAAGAGAATCTCATGAGTATCATGGCAAGAGCATTTCCATGGAGAACTGCTTGGTAGTATTCTTTCTCCTAGAGGTTCCTGTATCTCAGACAGACTTTCACAAATTATTTTCCATTCACATTAATCACTTCCTTGTGTCAAAAAACAGACACAGTAGAGCATGTTACACATAAGATCTGCTTGGAGACTGCAGAAAAACCAGTTAGCGATACTCTGAAAATACAGAGTGCTAAGTACTTTTACAACACAAGCTGAGCATCTGAATATTTAAAAATGCATTTCTTTCTCACATGTAAAAGGAAAATAATAGCTCAGGACAGATTATGAAAATAAAAATATTTCATTCAGTTTCTAGATATAGTAGTTGTAAGAGAAGAGGCTATGAGAATATTTATAGGCTATCTTCAGAACAGAATTTGAATAAGATGTAGTATACAATAGAGAAAATAATTAATTGTCTAAATACAATAAGTGATCCTGTATGAGGATTTGTGCATGAATATACTTCTAGGACTATCTTTACTCATAGGTAGCCAAGCAAAGCTCCTGCAACAATTGTAATTATCTAGATTGTTAATGTTTGATGTTACAATTCTAAATTTCTACTAGTACACTACCATATTGACTTTTTGTTTTTTCCTTCATCTTAGCTATAAGCTAGTATTTTTTTGTGTGTGTTTTAAGTAGAAATATATGCTACAAATGCTGAGAGAATCAGAAAGTAATGGAAAAAGTACATGACTTAAGTCTGCACCATTCCATACTTGATTTACTGTGGCCTTGACATAAGAAATACCTATTTAGAAAGTATTCTCTGAATGAACTGAGATGTCTCTGTTTTCTGGGAGAGAAAAACAATATCTAAATCGACAGTGAGACAAGATTTACCAGACAGCTTTTGGTAAACAGAGAGAACATGCTAGAAAATGGGAGTTAATGCTAGTAACAATTTAGCAGGTTTACTTAGTAGTCCTAGTACAAGATCAAAGTATTTGTTTTGCATTAGCCTAGTGATTACAAACAGCTGAATGCAACTGCAGGGAAGGGTATGCCCCAAAAAAAGAAGGATTCTGCCTACTTTCTATTGGTTTTTTGGGGGTTTTTGTTTTGTTTTGGTTGTTTTTTTTTTGTAATATTACCATGTTTCTCTAAAAAAACAAACAGTCAAGAGCTGGATTAGCACAGATGGAGTGCAATCCCCATCACATCCTGCCCAAGGGAGAATAACTCACCAGAGGGGACTGAAGTAAGAGGTGCTGCACAGCTGCTGCCTGCACTGCCTTGCTCAATTTTATGCTACAATCACTATGAACAGTATTTATATCCCCTGCTTTTAGGCAGCTAATATGAGCTTTCAGTGCCTCAAATTTAGTCATCTTCCTGGAGCAGAGTGATTCTGACTGCCTCTGCTGAGGACCCAGACTCACCCTGTAGCTAAAAGAGAGAAAGCTTTGAAGAAATTCATGCTTGCACCTACTGAAGCAAGCAGAGCAGTTCAATGGAAGCAACTCCTTAGGGTAATGCATGGCTGATGAGAAACTGACATCCACACTATACTTATTAAAGGATTTGGATTTATTTTGATCTGGGACTAGGAATTTAATTATCTGGAAATGGCTGGAGCACATTGTCTGGTTACCCCCAAAAAATTCCATCTTGTGTTCTCCAAGACCACTTTCTAATGTGAATCCAAGCAGTGCAAATAGAGACAATGGGGAGCTTTACTTGAAAAGCACATTCCTAATTCATACTGAAATGCTAATGCAGATATGTTCCCTGAATGCTTCCAGGGAATGATGTAGAACATCTTAATTAGAAGTCTTTCCTCCTCCATTTACTACAAGTAACTACAACAGAAAAAAAAAATATACATATTATCTATTTTCTTGTCATGTACTATAACAAGAGAAAAAAAGAAACGCATGAAGACCATAGAAATCTTTATATTTCCAAGGGAAACTGCAGGATATCCACACCAGAATATCAGGCTCATAATCCTGATTAAGCAGATGCCTAAATCCAGTTGGATTTAAAATGACAAACACTTTTTTTGGGGTGATAAACAGGATATACAGTGATATACAGGAGAATAGCATTCCTCTCTCACGGCTAGCAAGTTGAAGTTTCTGCTGCAAAACAGCCAATACAACTGCTTGGGGCAGGGGAGCTGGTTTTTATGGGCTTTTTACAGAGGTCTTGGTGTTCTTAAGAAGACACTGCCTCAAACTGATCTCTAAGATTTTAGTATCTAAATCTTTCATAAAATCCTTCTAGGATCTTTTGGAAGTCTGCATATTCATAATTTCTCTATAAGTGCATTACTGGAATTGCATGCAATAAAATACTTGCAATATAGCCTTCACTTCTGAATAGAACAACACCTTTCATTTCACTTGTCTTTTTGTTTGCTAGAATCACACATCACTTCATATGCTGAGACCCTCTGATGTCACATATATAGTAAAAAATAATGTTTCACAAATGAAAGCAAATTAACAGCTTTGCTTTAATCATCTCTAGATAGCTAGATCAAGGGATTTATATATATAAATATGCACCTCACAAAAAAAGATACAGACTTCTATCTTTTATAAATTAATTCCACGTTTTTCAAGTATTTGGGTATCTTAATACCTTAAGAAGGTATAGAACAGTTCCCTAAATGATCCTAAAATGGAAGTATCTTGGAGCCTAGCTCTTTGTTCTTTCTCACATAGTCATGTTCTGTTCTTAGCTGAAATATATATTGTGAATCAAAACCTTTAAAATGTCTTTTCATTATGCGATCATGAAGAATTTATATTTCACAATTTCAGTCCTTGAGAAATGTACTTGATTGAGAGTGACTAATTATGAAAATCAAAGCAACAGCAGGGAATATTTACTAAAGGAACTAATGACAACTATGAAGTTCAAACACTAGGAATACTGTCAGAAGTACTCCAACCACTTGTGCCTGGTGAAATTTTGAAAGCAAATAAAATTCTACAGAATTCATGTGCAAAAAATGCAAAAAAAGATTAAAGACTCACATCTGAAAGGAAGCTGCCACATGACATTTCCTTCACCTCCATTTCCCTCCACAGGCTGCTGCATGTTGTTATGGAGCACCTCTTCTCCCTCACTCTCCTCTTTATTTCCCATTTACTTTCCTTTTGATCCTACTGCCAATGGGCTTTCAAGTACTTTTTTTTTTTTTGATCCATGCCTTTTACTTGTCCCTAGCATCACACAAAAATACAAAGTATCTCCATTTTTATCAAACCAACATCTCAGCCCCAATTCACAGACCTCTCTCTCCTGTTATTTTTATCCAGGTCTGGTTCTGTTCAAAGTAAAGCTTTTTCTACCAGTATCTGCTCATGAGTTATCGTGTAAGAAATAAGTTTTAAGCAATAGTCATCACAATACCTGGTTAACATGTATATTTGTTTCATTTATGTCCAGAATCTGCATCACTGGTAACTACCAACTTTCTGTAAAGAATGAGTAAGTGGATTTTTCATTTTTAAATAGGCTATTTCCTTGCTCTACAGCATGATGACAAAGAAAAAACTTCAGGTTGTTCTGCCTACCTGAGCTACTAAAATAGCTATATTTTGACCATGTGGGGGCTTTATATCATGATTAAAAATGCAGATTGGTCATGGGTAAAAACATGGCAAGGAGTACCATCGCTATTTACATACAGGATCATGAACAATTTATATTTCACAATTTCAGTCATTGGGTCCTTACCACCATTTAATGTTAACCCCAGAATATAACATATGAATAATTTTGCTGATATAATAGTTTTCACATCAGGTTAGTCACAATATGCTACTTTGTTAAATTACATTTTATTTGCACTGTTAAAAAACCTATTTTGGTGTTTCTTTCCTAATTTCAGATTTATTCTCTGCTACTAAAAGCAGAGTTAACATAAAAAATGTCAACAAATAAAGTTTGTGGCTGTTGGCCATGTGCAGGCCAGTAAAGGAGATTAGAGCAGCAGTAAATATATCAGTTAGCCCTGTGGTGCCACACACTATGTGCTTCTTCAGTCCTGATTTAGCTGAAGTTGCATTTACCTCTGGTGTTCCACACTTTTAGGTAGCAGCAACTTTTTCCATGCATTACTCTGAAACTGTACCTTTTTAAAGTTATTTTTTAATTAAAAAACCTTTTCCTCAAAGCCTGTGTATCTGTTTAAATCAAAACAAAACACAATAAAATAAAAAAGCCAAATCTTTAGCAATTTCATGTTAATTTTTTATTTTGATTTCCTTATGTTGATTCCTTTACAGTTCTATTTGATATGCTGAAAAAGCTACTGGCAATGCTAAATGTCCCTATTCTAAACTTTGTGGAGCAATTATGAAATAATGACATTAAAAATTTCCATGCTAATGAAAAAAATTAATTTTCCACTGCCCAAATACAGTATCACACTTTTCATCTTAAGACTCAACATCATGGGAAATAGTAGATAAGCAGTGCTTTGCTTGGAGTTAGCTTATATTTGCTGCAATTTTGTCAGGCTTCAGTCTAGAAGACTGTAATTTTTCATTCCTGTATTCTGATGTGGATTTTGACTTTCCTGACTGTAGCGGAATGGCAAAGGCACTGCTTTTCAGCACATCCCGCCACTTCTACCTTCCAGCTGCTTTTTTCTTGTTTTGTCCTTTGCCCATATTCTTCCCAAAGTGCTGATGATTGAGAAGCAAAAATACATCTCTACTGCTGTTTGCTATTAATATTTCTCCCTCCTCCAAAAGTGAGGAAGAAAAAGTGCAATAAACATCTCATTCCTAACATGTTTATTTGAAGCCATGTCCTACACCCAAATCCAAACCAGTGTAGTACCTTCAACTACTGCACACAGTGTGGAGTACATTAAATTACTTCACAAGGCAACAGGTGCAGTTACTCAATGTAAGTCAGGTCAGATAGGGCATCCTGGCCCACCTGGACCACGCCACATCATTTGTAGGTGGGCTGCAAGGCACTGGTGCCTGGAGTGCAGCCACCTGGACTCGAGAAGCCAGGGAAGCTCATTACAGTAATGACTCATACGAAGGACATGGATTTGCTGGAGCACCTCTCCAATGAAGACAGGCTGAGAGACATGGGGTTGTTCAGTCTGAAGAAGAGAGGCTTCATGGAAAACTTATAGCAGCCTTCCAGTACCTAAAGAGGGGCCACAGAAAAGTTGGAGAAGGATTTTTTACAAGGATATGCAGCAACAGGACAAGGGGAGAATGGCTTTAAACCAAAATATCTAATCTAATCTAGCATTAGATATTAGGAAGACATTCTTCATTGTGAGGATGGTGATACACTGGAACATGTTGCCCAGAGAAGCTGTGACTGCTGCATCCCTCCAAATGTTCAAGGATGGTTTCGTCTGGGCTCTGAGCAGTGTGGTCTACTGGAAGGTGTCCCAGCCCAATAAAGGCAGGCTAGAACGAGATTATTTTTATGGTGGCTTCAAACACAAAAATATTCCATGATTTTTAATTACTCACCTCTCAGCAGAGCAAGGGGACCACTGTGAAGCTGTTGCCATCTCCTACCTGAAGCCCTCACAGAGATGCCCCATCTGCTAGCTCACAAATGATGCCTCTGCAATTCTTCTATATGAGAACATGAACATATGTTCTCATATGTATATAAGAATATGTTATGTATATGAGAACTTATGTATATCATAAATTCTCATATGTATATGAGAACTTGAACAGAAAACTCCTGCAGCCTCTACTGTGGCAGGAATAGTGGTTTTCCTTTTTTAAAAAGGAATTCCATGGAGTTTAACTTCCATGGTCTAAAAATAAAGTACTACTTACAGATGAACTGTAAAATTAGAATTTTTAAACAAGATTCTGATACTGTCCAAATTTAAGCAAAAATTTCTGGATTAACACATGCAAAAACTACAAAAGATTACTTTAGTTACTATGTATTTTGTTCCAGCAGATAAACTCAGCCTGTGTTTCTTTACTTTTACATAACTCTGCAGAAGCAAACTTGTGTGCCTCGTGCTTTTGTTCCCTACTGCTTTGCTCCTTCTCAAAGACTGAACTGACTGGACTCTTTGCTGTATCCTCAGGAGTTTCTTACATATGGCTTAACTTTCAAGAAAATGTTCTTCCAAAATAAATAGTTCAGGAAATAAAATTCTGGGCAAAGAAAGAAGTCCTGGCCCTTCTAAAATACAACAGTCTTGCAGGCTTTAGTCAGAAAGTGCTCCGAGAAAAGGCTGACAGAAAATTCACTGAAAGGAGGCTAAATCTTAAGTATAAGAAGACCACACTAAATGATATCTTCTTTTCAGTAATTGGCAGATAAAACTACAGTCTGAAGTTTCAGAAGCACAATACTAACTGAGAGCAATTTTTAAAAAGCAGGAGGGGAAGGGAGAGGGAGGGCAGGCAGGGCTAGGACATGGACATACACCAAAAAAAACCCAACAAAAACATCAAGCAACTAGGAAAAAAGGAACATGGAGAGAAGCTGTTGGAAATTTACTGTCAGGTTATCTTTATAATAAAGGTAACAGAAATTAAATACTAACTCCTGGCAAGGACCAAAGAAACAATAAAGCTGAAAGAATTCTAGTAACCTAGTCAGTGAAAACTAGAGGACACTGAGTCAGCCACTCATGAGTGCCCAAGGAGAATGATTTCTTGATGAGATTGTTGTATCTGATATGAAACAAAAAAAGAAGTCAAAAAAAGAAACTCTCCCCCCAGCATGCTGCGCACATGAAGCATGGTAATTCTGTACAGAAGTCAAGGACTGCTGACAGGATGTTTGCAGAGGCAAGAGCAGTTTGAGACTGTATCAAGCTTTTTGAGATGTGCTAAAGGAAGGATGCAGAGAAGCTGACACCCTTGGGGGATGTTCAGGGAGGGACCAAAGGAAGCGAAAGACAAGACACTAAGGGGAGGGACTTTCAGAAAGATATCACACAAGATGCTGCACTTGTTTGTCACTCATGAACACAGACAGATAAGTGATAGAAGTGTCACACTCACTTTTGAGTTCAGTGCTAACTAAGCTCCTATAAAGTGACTACAAAATTCTTAGAAAGAGAGTTTTGATCCTGGTTTTATTTTTTGGGATTGACGGCAACAAGGAGAGAATTTATACTAAAAGTGAAAGCAAAAAACCAATCTCAGAAAGCCTTGTAAGTCCACTCATCAGCATTCCACCAAATATCCACCTCCTCTGTCACGGTTATGTCTATGTAACTGCACAAGAAATGCTTCTTTAGTTCCTACATCTTCCTACATCAGAGTTCTGAAGCAAGCTGAATGTAGATATGCCCCAATTTTCCCAGCCCACTCTGCATCCTCCTTTCTTTCAATATCAAATGTATTATTAGTTCTGTGTCTTTTATTGCTTTTCTCATTTTGTTGTTACACAGCTCCTCTAAAAATTGCTGTGTAAGTCTTGTGTAAGAATGAATATAATATCCTGAATTAATATAATGCCTTAAATGAATGAGAATATAATAGTGTTAATCACAAAGGAAACCTATTCTCATTTATTTTAACTGTTCCCTGAAAAAATCTTGCCAAAATTGTTTTTGGTCTTGTTAAAGTTTCATTTTAAGTACTTACTTCATTTTGTATTTATATACTGCTAAAATTGATGTTTGTGTTGTTTTTCACCTGAGAAGACATTTGAAATGGAGTGCTGACACTCACTTGTGAGGATCAGCAGTGTATAATCAATAGATTAATCATGTTATGTATATGGAATTCATCAGAACCTAATTTCCTTAAACTTCATGATATTTGAAACACCTCTTGCATTTTTGATGAGCAGCCCAATTAAAAAATAATGAACCTGTTTTTTTTCTAAAACTGACTTATTATCTTGGTGGTTTCCAACAGCAACCTAGAGCTCAGTTTTATATCAAATTATTTTGTGCCTGTTGGCCAGCAATACCTTTGCAACCTTCTAAGGTGCTTCAAAAGTCAAACAATTTCCCCAGAAGTTTTAAAGCTGCTACTATTCCCAGTACCAAGTTTATATCTAGGCTCATAAAGAAAATACAACTTGTAGTGGAAACAGACAGAACCCATGGGATGTCCAAGACCTCTCTCTTGTACCTTAACCTTAGTGGAACACCTTAGGAGAACAGCTTCATCTTTAGCAGATAATACCAATATTTCTGCGGCTGACTCTCCATGGGACATTTTTGTTCTACTCCTAAAATATTAATATTCCTAAAAATATATATATTTATAGAATACAAAATGTTAAACCCCTCATCAGGGTGTAGAAGGAACCCTTCTGCACCACCACCCACTCCCACTAACAGGAAAATAAAAACATCTTCCAAGACTTTTTGCTGTTTCATGCAGATGTTTGAGGAACAATCAAACCATTTTTGGAACTAGAGCCTACCCAAAACTTAACTTCAACAATAATCATATGCACTTCCAATAGTTAACACTGGTGTGCTAAAAAACAGGCCCAAAACAAAACATCCTCTCTGTGTCAGTGAACACAGAATCATAGATTCATGTAATTATTTGGGTTGGAAAGGACCTTGAAAATTATCTAGTTCCAACCCCCTACCATGGGTAGAGACAGTATTCACTAAACCATATAGCATGGCCATGAACACTTCCAGGAATGGAGCATACGTAACTCTCCTGGGCAACATTTTTCAGTGCCTCACCACCCTCACAGCAAGAAGTTTCTTCCTAGTATCTAATCTAAACCTATCCTCTTTCACCTTAAAGCCATTGCCCCTTGTCCTATCACTGCATGCATATTGTAAAATATCCCTCTCCACTCCCACGTAATTTCTTGTTATTATGCAATACTATTTATGCACGGTGGAATTGCTTCAAAAAGAATCAACGCATCACATTGCTCCAAAGACCTCCAAAAAAGGGCCTTGAAGATGTTGTCTCAAAAGGTGCAGAGAGGACTCAACTCTTTCACCCATCAGCAAGCATCACACACAGGGTTTTTCTCCTACACCAGTAATCACTGATTACTGAACTTCCCTCATGCATTGTATCCTGTAGCCTTAAGCACCTGCATGAAAAATTATCCTGCAAGGCAGGAAGATGCCTAAAATAAGGAATTGTACCAGTAAAAACAGTGACGGCCTTTTTGTGGAAGCAAAAAGGGTTTCAGCAATAAGCAACTTTAAAAACTGAATTATCTGTTATTTTTTTCTTATTTTGAAATGGGGATGTATGTATGTGGCTGTGTAGCATAAACAAGAAATGTTGTGCACAGAATGGAAAATAACGATTTAGAAGAAAGTTTCCCATAAGGAACTGCAAAAATGTTCAGAATATATTCTATAACTCACCTTTGCAAATTAACTGCTCACTCTTGAAAGACATGCCTGCAGCTTACTTGTAAAATTCGATTGACCAAGACACTTTTTCCACAAAAATTTGTCTGAATATTTTGGTCCTGTTATAACTAATGCAACTTGGTAAGTTTCTTTGCTCCAAAGGGTTCCAATGATTAGCACTTGCAGATCGCAGCAGGGTGAAATAAAATGAGACAAATATTTGTGGAATAAATATTGGTAATGTTTACAAATTTGCCTTTCATATGAGCATGTCAAAAATACAAATATGTATTAATCAGAAAATATGGCTGCTAGCAGTTAGTAGCAGCTTCCCAAAATGCTTACTGTTGAAAATTTTAAACAGCTCATCTCATATTTGCCCATTTCAACTAATTAAGATTTTGACTCTGTATCTCTATAATGGATTAACATAAAGGTATACAAACCTTAAGATCCATTTTGAACGGGTTTATTTTGCTACATTTTCTTATGACTCAGCTGAATAGTCACTGGATGCAACAGGTTGATCAGCTACAACATCAGGCAAGCCACAGAACTGAACAAAAAGATGAGCACTTAGGTAACAGTTATTAAAATGATGATGATCCTAATTTTCCAATGTCATTACTCTTTCTAGAAAGGTTTATTGTCTATGCTGTACAATAAATGTAATAATGATGGTGAAAGGACTATAAAAAATAACCTAAAATTTTATAAATCAATAGCAAAGTGACACACATGATTCTTTAACCCAACTGAACTTTATGGACTGAAATGAGATTTGTTTGGCATTACAGAATAAAATCTGAATGAATCCATTCTTAAGTGTAGAATTTGCTTCATCCTGAGTTGGCTTTTTGCTCTTTCTGCAGTGCAAAAGGACAGGGAACTTCTGTAGCATTTCCGCTTTAATCAAAAACAGATTTAGCTGGAGGTCCATTAGGCATGGAGGTAATGGCAATGACCATCCTGTCACTGAAAAATGGAAATTACTCTAGAATACTCAAGAAAAAAACTAACAATGACAGGAAAACTATGCAACTATTAAAAAGACAATTGGACCTCACTTATAATCCAAATTTGTAATCCACTCATTATCCATAGTGTTACATATACCTCATAATGTGATACAATCTCAGCAGACTTTTTGAATGTAAGGAGCTGTTTGGCTACAGAGATTTATGAATGTATATACATATGTCCATACACTGTGGACATAATACTGCCATGTATTCCTCTAGGTTGAAGAGACAGAATTAGTCAGTTGGGCAGACTGTGAGAGGAGCAATTTAAATACATTCATCAGATAACAAAAAGCTTTACTTCAGCAGTGATCTGTATTTATGTGTTTAAGTATTCGCCAGCATTTGGTATGTGAGGTGGAAGAAGTTTGTGGTTTGGCCACAACTCTATGCTATACTGAGCATAGACTGTGCTCTAGACAATGATTAACAGTGTCCAGCTGGAGCTGCTTTAAAAAGCAAACTCAAACTCTAAATTACTAATTAACAAGGTACAAAGATGCATCCATCAATTACTGTTAAATCTCACCACTATATGAAGCTGGCATCTTTTAGGACAACTAAAAAGTTAAGCAGCAGATTTATTTGCATTAAGTTTGATGTCTATGTAACAGAGACAGGCTTAAACCATGTACATAGTACATAACTATGACATTATGATTTTCTAAGTCTCACGAAGAAATACTGATATAAATATAAAATGGAACCTCTTTGGAGATAGGACTGTTCTTTTCTTGCATTTCTTCAGTGTTTCTCACAATTAAATTGCCATTTGGAATTCTGATTATTTACTGCTCTATTTTATTTTGTAAAAAAAAATCCCTTCCAATTAATTCTCAATCAAATTCTCCCATCAGTTGCATTCAATGGAGACAGGCAAAAATCAGGTTTTGGGGAGTCTTTAACTCAAAAAAACTAAAACCAGAAGTGTGCATGTGCTTCAGAGCCAATCTGACTGCAATCAATTCACACATGGCTTTTAGTATGCTGTCTCAGTAGTTAAAGAAGAAAGAGGCTTTGGAGTTCTGATTTAAAGAACAGTACAGGACTTCTGAAGATCAGCTTTAAGAACAAGCTAATCACTGTTTCAGCTTTCAGTTTCAGGAAGTCCTTTCTGGGAGTCCTTCCACTTCATCAGCCATGCTATATGGCAAAGATAGGTGTTTGTCTTTAATCAGTGAATACTAGTTATGTTCCAGGTATTCCATTAACAATGCTTATTGCCAGGCCATAGTCAGCACAAAAAACATCTCTCAAGGAATACTGCTCCTGCTTGTCACCATTTCAATAAATAAATATCCCCTGTGCCATTCTTTTAAATACTTTCATTTTTAAATCAAATTTTGATTTTCTGCTCAAAACCACCTAAACGTCAAGGTCAAGCCAACACAACTTTCTTTGCAATTTTTATTTGCATTACCTGTCCTCCCTGCTTTATTTTGCAGCAGGACTGCTAGGCAAGGATGGACTACTTCACAAAATAAAAACTGTTTTATTAAGGAATGTTTTACTGTGAGTCATGTTTGACATAAAATTTTTGAAACACTTTTAAATACATGCATGGTATGCAAAGACTGGATAAGAATATTGTAACTCACAATCACTCTAAGTGGTTAAAGGGAAAATGACCTGAGTGTGAAAGTGTTCAATAGGTATTTTCCATATTTCTCTACAACAAATATAGTGCTGACAGATTAAATTATATATATATATCTACTCTCATCCAAGCAGCCTAAATTGCTCATATGCAGTATTAACTTATATGTGAAAGTCGTAAAGCCAAAAGCTAATATCATAGAACTAAATATTCATATTTAGTGTTTATGCTGTGAATCAATTCTGTGTAACTAAAAAAGAAGAAGTTGTTTGTATTTACAGCTCCTTTCCCTCTGAAACACTACATCAGTTTAAGAGAAAAGATAGGAAACAGAACAGGTTGAGCCACTGGACACTGCTCTTCATCAGCCCTTGCCTTTGATTTGGCACTGCATTGTTTACGCTTCCTAAGGACAAGCACTCATTTAAAAACAAGGTTATTTAGAAGCTGGAAGGCATTTAGAAATTGTTCAGCATCTGAAGTCTCATGACTGAAAATTTGATACTTAGGACATACAAAGAAGCATTTTGCCACTGCTTTTAACCATCTCTGTCTCAGTGCTACTGTGAGCACAACTGTAAGGTCAAAGGTGCACAGAGTTGGGAATGGGCAGCCTCAGGTCTAGAAAAGATTTGAAACATGAAAACAGCAATAAATAGCTGTATACAAACATAAGGTCTAACAACCTTATGCCTCCTAACCTCCAAATTCAACATGCCATAAAATCAGCAAACACCCACTAAACTGACCACATTAACTATCACACATTGACATGGTAGCAAACAAGTTTCCCTAAGGTAGTAAAGTCCTCAAAGCTCTTTTCCTCATCCCAGGCAAGTGTTCAGCTCCATCAGTTTTGGAGAACAGATGACTTTGCTAGTATGGCTTGTAAAGTTGATGGTGATGCAGTCAGAAAGCCAAGAACAGAAGTGGGGATAATACCCAAGAATGTTCAGCTGCTAATAATTTCTTCTGAACTATACTGCTAAAAACACTATACTACTGCCACGCTGCATTTTGCTGACACATGAGAAAAGATGATTCCTCTAGCATTCCTCTACAACAGAATTGTAAGACATCTACCTGACAGAAACCATCAGATTGTGAACCCCATGTTCTCACCATGACTTCAGGCATACCCACATTTCTACATACCATCTTGAGGAACTTCAAGATGGTTTTTGGTGGATTTTCTATCAGATCAGTTTTCCAGTTCAAGTCAGCATCTCAGAGAAACATTGCCTGAAGACGGGAAACCTGAATCCTGAACTGAAAAGAACTTACAGGACATGTACACAGGATATGACAAGAGCCTCCTTGGCCATGTGGCCATCAGTCACACTGTCATACTTTTGGTAGCATAACTGCACATAAAGATCTGTTCCCCACTATTATGATTCACATCTTAAAACATAAATCCTGTTTAAGAAAGCCATTTTAGTTTCCTTTGTTAATTACTGCTCTCAAAGACAAACTCCAAGGTCATAAGGGATACCAACAATAACTCAAAAGCCGTCCACAGACATTTGTCATGAGAACATAGTGAGGCATTTACAGACTGTATTTAACACGTTAGGAGTACTTCCACATATCTCCACAGCTCTCCAGCCACATACATCCTCTCCCTATAGCACATCACAATCTGATACTGAGATGTACGAAAGCCTCACCCCATGCATTGACTTCCCTCTAAGGCCAACTCATACAAATGCCAAAAAGATGATCCTACAGTCCCTAGCATGTTAGATGACTACAGTCCCTAGCATGTTAGAGACTTAACACACAAGCCAGAGGGACATGGCTAAAAACATCAGATAATTATGTTGTTACCATTATAAATACACAAGAGCTGCACAGACTGGCAAAGAAACAGTTTCTGGCAACAGAGAAGTCTAGCTTTTGACTTACAGAGCAAGTTTAAGGACCTACTGCTTGGTTAAGCATCAAGCTTGAACTAATTGGACTACCCATACAGTTGGATAAGCATGATTGACTTAGCCTTTGATCTTTCTGACATATATGAAGTGTATGTATGTTTGCATTCAGGTGTTGGTCAGATGGGGCCACAAAACAAAGTTTCAACCTGGTTTGCAAGCACCTGTTCTGGTAACGTGCAACTTCTCTAGCTCTTTCAGTCCTTAAATGTGACTGTGAAGCCACTCCAGGTACAAGCCATAACTTTACCTCTGCTTGCACACAGAGATACTATGTGTTATTCTGTAAGCAAACTTATTTAATGCCACTCCATAGCACCTCTTAAAAGCAGTTGACACTTCCACTTATTCTGGGGAGATTTGCCCTGCTATTTTAAACCCAACAGGTCAGTGAGCAGGTTCAAGGCTCCACTGTTTGTCAAGCATCTGTAGAAATGCTTCTTTCAGGAGGGAAAAAAAAAAACAGCTCGAGATGCTCAGTACCCTTTACATCTGCTGCTCAGCTGGAGACACAATTAAAAGGCCATTAGAAGCACAAGGTGACAGACCTCACAGGCCAGACGAGCTGGAGAGCAATTTGCTGTTTGCATTGGGAGTATCACCCCTGGCTGCTTCATTTTGATGCACTGAAAGCAGACCCTGTACCCAACCCTGAAAATCAGGACCAGGACAGGTGGCCAGCAGGTCTCCATCCCATCTCAGAGCTGGGGTTGTGCTGCAGAGCCGCTCCTTGCATATTCAGGTTTCACAGTGGCTGGAGGGGACAGCAACTCTCCCAGCATAACCCACAACCCCTGACTCTGCCCACAGAGACTAGCTCTGCTGCATGGGTGTCACAGGAGGACACAAATTGCTGTCACCTGTGCAGTCAGAGGGAACCTCTTCCAGCACATCTTTGGCAGCACCTGCCTCCAAATGCTACGTGTCTTCTGTGTTCCACAACTGCTCAACAGAATAAAGTGCTGCTGTTCCACTTTGCCAGAAGGAAAAGGTCATGTTAGCCAAAACAAACTCGTTGGAGAGAGCTGATGGTCTTTGTGACAGCCCCCTATAACAAGAGCTCATTTTTTGTACGTGTGCTGAAGCAATAGAGCAATAAGTAATGAAGAAAGCAAATCTTTGTTTGAGTAGGTTTTTAGGCTTTTTTATATACTGAGGAATAAAGTGCTATGAATTTTACCAGCATACGTTTTCTTGCCATCTGCAACACATTTTAAATTCCTTTTGCATCTTATAATGTATTCTCTCTCTTTAGCATAATAACAATTTTGCCTTTAAACACCAACCTTTATATGCTGTTCTTAGGAATTTCTGAAGAAGTGTTAATTTTTTTACACATATTTAAACTGCTAAAATATTTATGCCTGATAGCATGGACAGTCAAAACCACAGAATGTGGGTTCCCTTCATAGGGTGATAGCTCCCATTAACCAGGTACAAAAGGTGGCATACAGTCATAGTTCACTAGAAAAGTAATTTCATTTTGCTAGTAATGGGAGTGCTGATACTTTGATACCATAATGGAGTTTTAAGCACCAAACTTGTTATTTCAACTAGAAATTTTAATGTAATTATGCATTTTTACTTTACTAAGCAGAAAGGAAGATTAGTATGCACAGTTTTCTTACATGTATTGTGGGGAATAAGACAGAGATCTACAAGTGATACTGCAAGATGCTCAAGTCATTCAAAAGAAATGGCAGGTAGTAGTTTTAAAGATAAATTACCCAGAAAAGCTTTTATTGTTGATCGCTTGTTAAAAGATTTGCCATTTGCAAGTAATTGTACATTCAGCTGAAACTGACCTTTTATGAGAGCCAAGTGGTAATATAAATGAAATGAATATATTCTTTATTGCAGTAATATAAAAAAGAATGGCCTGAGCTTTTAACATAGTGCTTGACCTCTGGTGTCTGAACACCACCTAATCTCAGGAGTATTTCACTACAGCATAAGATGAAACAAGTCCTAATACAGCTTTAGAGAAGTTTAACAAATTAGCACTTAGAAGTGTAGAAAATATTATCCTTTAGGTATGTTTTCTGATTATAAATCAGACTGATAACAGAATGAAAAGAGATGATTAGAGACAATACACTGAAGTTCATTATTACATTAATTATTAAAGCATTGCCTTTTCTATTTTAAAGTCCCTCTTTCCAAGATACTCTAGCATAAAGTCACACTGGGAAACTCCAGATGCTGAGATATAAAATTCTCATTCAAAATTGAATTATTTATAAGCATTAAAAACGTGCTATTTCTTCTCAAAGGCCCTGATCTTACAAACATCACTATTAGGTTTTAGATGTGGATACGTAAGCGGTATTCCCTTTAATGACATCAGTCACATACAAACCAATAAATACGTACAGAAGTGACAGCAAAATAGGTCTTAGGAAAGCTGTGGAAAGCTGTACTTCCTCCTACCTACATGCACATGCCAATTTATTAGCATGCACCATATAAGGGAGGACATAAGGTGACCAGAGGGACTTTTGATGCTGAAATCACTGCAACTGCAGAGGTGAGAGGGGGGCACACACAATGTAGAGGATATATCTACAACAGTGCTAAAACAAAAAGGAAGTATAAAGTTTACATGAAATTCCATCTTCACTGCCATCATGGAGATCAGGAGTGAATTAATGTCTAATGGCCCAAAACAAATTTCGTAAATTTGCACTGAATATCGTATTTATTTTAGCAAGACTACTTCTTTTTTAACATTGCTGAGGCAACCTCACAAGGTGTCTGTCTGTGACTCCCCACCTACCTCCTGGTCTACAGACACTTTCTTCTCACAGGTCTCAGTGAGAGCGGCAGAGAAACAGTAGAAGGTATTCATGAACATGTACTTGGATATAGACTCAGTCAGAAGGATTTTCCCTATTTTGTCAATCTATTACTGCATTTTAGAGTATAAAAGCAAAACATTCAAAAAGAATACCTTGGGAACATCTGACATGGACTAATAGCTCCATTGCATGGGTAACTACTGAGGTATTATTATTATTATTATTATTATCATCATTTTTATTATTACCACTTAGGAGCTACAAGCAACTGTGTTATGTATGCTTGCTTCAGTCAGTCAACGCCTCTGTATTATGCCAGTATAAAGCCTATTCATCAAAGCACAATTTCAAGTGACTCCTGACCTTCAAAATGAAGGGTTTCCTTCTGCTTTCATTTCAGTCACTTTGACTGTGGTGACTGTGCTGCCAGAATCTCACCTCGTCCATCATCTGTGCAGGAGAACAAAGTTCACATGCTTCTTACACAGCGTTTAGTATTCAACATCTTTACTGCTGGATGCTTTATCAGAACAGTTCTAGTCTTTATCTAAATAAACTATTATTCAGCAAATAATAAAAACCCTCCAAACAAAACAAAAAGCCTAATACCAAGCAAAACCACAACACACAAAACCCCCACACCCTTCACCTTGGGAGTGGAAAGGAACAAAGCAGAAATATCCACTACTTTACACAGTCAGACATTCACTTCCATTCAGAAAATTCTGAGGCAAGGTCACAATCCAACTTTAACTTTGACGTTTCATTTTCATGGCTTCCTCTAAGACGACGTAAGTTATTGAAGGCACAGCTGGAGTTAAGAAGTATTGCCAAAAGATATGTTCTATGATTTTTCTCATGTGTTGACTTTCAAATTACAGATTTTCCTACAGCAAAACATTTCCTGCAAAGTCCTCAGGAGCTCCACTAACACTCATGAATGCTGGGTCACGGCAACATGAGTCTCAGCAGAACTCTTTTAAACACACAGGATACTCCACTCAGAGAGTAGCCCTGAGTAGCTCCTCTCAGAGAGGAGCCCTGTACAAGAACAGCCCAGCACACACTGCAAGCTCCGGCAACCCACCCTGCATGTGGCTGATGTACAGAATTAAGCCTGCAGCAGTATATCAAGTGTACTTCAAATTTTCTTCCTCTGCCCCCCATTCCGAGGTAAAGTTCCTTTATTGAGGACTTACTTTCTAAGCTATGTCAGAATACAACTTTATGTGCTGTACTCCAGCGAAGGTCACAGCACCAGAATGTGGTCATTAGACAAGACGTCAGAAACAGAAGGGTGATTACAAATATGTTCTATACAATCTCATAGAACAATTTAGCATTGTTGTAAAACTACAGTGAAAAACTGTAGCCACATTACTGCCAACTTCAACATATTTCACGTGCAACAAAATGCTGAAGGAAAACTCTTCCTTACAGAGAGAAAACTGACAATTTTTTCATATGTAACATCTACCATCTCTGTGCAAAAGTGAGTGACAGTGCAAATAACATTACAGAAGTTATCTAACAAATCTCTTACATTGCAGTTCCACTCAACGGAGAGAGATCACTCTATGTCCATAGCCTCTATAATTGAAGCAGATTCTTCACAGCTCTTTACATCAGTACATACACACTCTGCCTTGGTACATACACACAGTCTTCAGTTTACCATGTCAACAGTCGTAGCTAGAAAATAGCTTTTAAACAAATTACAACAAAAAACATGACTACTGTTACATCAAAACACATAAACCACACAGTGTATTACTATTTATCATCATATTACCAAGACATTGATGCAAAATCTTTTGAAAACACAATGTTTGTTTGGAAATATGACTGTAATAAAGTTCTTTGAACTCCTTAAAACATGAGGCCTTTGACAGACTACACTTCTGTAACACTAACCAATTGCTTCCTTAACCAAGTCAGAATGATGGAAAAAAAGTCAGAATGAAATAAAAAAAAAAAAAAAAAAAAAAAAGAAGAGAAAGAAAAAAGCTTAAAAAGCTTCTCAAACCTGTACATAGATTGCTTTAACTACACTTCCAACACCAGGTAGCAAATACAGAGCTTTAACATTAACGAGCCCATGCTGCATGAACAGCTATACAACTATTACCCACCTTGCAGCACTGTACAAGAACAACACACTTAGAAACACAGTTGAAAGCAATCCTAGTCTTACGACAACTCACTTGAACAGCTACAAACAGAACTGCTCAAAAGTTGATACACCAGCTAGCAGAAAGGAATATAAACCACAAAAGAACCAAACAACTTCAACAGGAAGCTCAGGAAAAATAACTCACACCTCCGTAAGTGATGTACTTAATAAAAAAGCAGACTTACTTATAAAACTTAGCAGGAAACTGTAGAGTAATTTGGGATAGAACTACTATTAAATATTTAATTACTCTGAGTCTTTCTGTACTGATACATGTCAATAGAAACTTGTAAATGCTGGGCTTACTTAAAAATTGCATGTCAGCTTTGCACTGTACATTCAGAATATATATGAAACAATAAAACTTCTCAGTGAGCTAAAAGCAACAAGTGTTTAACCAAAGTTATGAGAAGTCTAAAATTTACTAGAATTTCTTTTTTTAATGTAACAGAGGATATCCTACCATTCTGTCTGAAAGCAACTGGTGTAACAGTGAGCAAAGGGAAAGCATGACTGCATATTCAAAGGATCTGTGGCTCACAGGAGAGATTTCATGATTTCATATAACTGATGAGCAACCTGAATATAAATTACAGGAAAAAGCACAGAAAGACCAGAGAATCAGTAAGCCTGAGCGATGAAGGTATAACATGGAACAACCTTCCCTGTATCTTTGTGAACTACAGCCTCGCTGTCCTGAGATTTTCTACATTTATCATTCCTCATGTAAAGTGCTAAATGTTACACAGTGAATAACTGTGGCATTATTTCACCTCAAGGAAGATAAATCTACTGCTTCCAACTTTCAAGAGGAAGCGAGCAAACCAAGGAGCATCTAATTCACTCTACAAATAGCAGGATCTAACAGCAGACTGCCAGTGGCAAAGCATAAACCTTTTCTGAGGGCTCAAGCAGTCCGATTTGAGCAGACCCAGCTCATATCTTCACGTATAATAGCTCTCTTTTTGTGGTGCTCTCTGACTGCTAAATGAATTTCAGCCCCAAACGTATTTTTATTCATTCAGTCTTAAAGATGCAATATTGATAAGGTTGTATGGAAAAGTAGGGAAATAGAATTACAACAAAAAACTGTTCCAAACACCTTCGTAGGCGGATTGCGATATAACCTGTTGTAGGCATGTTTCAACAGAAGGAAGAGCCACGTAACAGGCTGCCGGGGCTGCCGGGCGGGTGTGTGTGGATGTGCGTGGGTGCCTCTCCCCGGCAGCCGGTGCCTCTGCTCGATCCGCGCTGCAGCGGAGGCGCCCGGCGGCGCCTCCAAGGGGCGACCCTCCCGGCCTGGGGCCGCGGAGGGGTGCGGAGGGGAGCAGGGCTGCCCTCCTCGCCCTCCTCCTCCTCCGCCGCCTCCTTCACGCCCTGTGCCCGTGGGGCAGAGGGCAAAGTTTTCTCCCCCGCACAGGGCGGCAGCGGAGACAGCCGCCACTGCGGACCTGCCCGCTGCCTCTCGCCGCCCGGCTGCAACTCTCAAGAAGTTTCAGCCAGCGAGCAGAAACGGGGCTGAGCCTGCCTGCGTCCCCGTCATTCTCACCCAATTTTTTTCTTTTTCTTTTTTTTTTTTACCTCCCACCCTCTTAGTTTCTGGATTTATTTAATCTTTATCTACACGCACACACACGCTCCTCTGGGAAGCCCTCGGGTGCCACCCGGGCCGGCAGAGCCGCTGCGCTCCGCGCACGCAGCGCCGCGATCCGCGGCCCCGCTCCGGCGGGGCGTGCGCGCAGCCCGGCGGCGGCAGCAGCGCCGGCCCCGCTCCGCGGCCCCTGCCCGCTCCCCGCCGCGCCCGGCCCGTGCTTACCTGCGATCTCCTGGTAGGGCACGCTGGCCAGGCTGAAGCCCTTGGCGCTGTACGCCTGCCGCACCTCGCCGCAGCTCCGCGCCTTGCCCTCGGTCCCCGCGGCCGGCAGCATCGGCAGCGCCGGCAGCAGCAGCAGCAGCAGGAGCGGCGGCGGCGGCACCGGCAGCAGCGGCCCCGCCAGGGCGCAGCGCCGCGCAGCCCCCCGCGCCGCCGGCATGGCGCGGAGCGCAACTCCCGCGCGGCGCGCAAGTCCCGCGCCGCCGCCTCCGCCGCTCCGCCGCGCCTCCGCCGCGCCCCCCGGCTGCGGGGGCGGCGGCCCGCGGGCCCCCCGGCCGCCCAGGCAAACTTTTGCGAGGCGGGGGGGAGATGGGCGCGCACACACACACATGCGCGCACGGCGGGGGCAGGAGAGAGGTAGCCTTGTCCCTCCGGCTCCTTCTCCAAGCGCAGACCGCTCGCCTCACGCCAAAAAGAAAAAAAAAAAAATTTAAAAAAAAAAAAAGGAAGAAAAAACCCGAACCAAAACCACAAGCGGATACCCCACGACCAAAAGAAAAAAGAAAAAAGGCAAAGGAAAAAAGAGGGTAAAATCTGTCTGTAGCTTGTGAAGATTGAAACCGCGGGTGCGTTGCTGCGAGCGGAGTCCCGGGGCAGCGTCAGCGCGATCCGCCGCGGAGCTGTGCCTGCCGCTTCTGCCAGGCTGGATGGAGACGGTGGGGAAAGCAGCCGGCGTGGGGATGGACTGGACAGCGGCTCGGAGCGTGCCTGTGTGCCTCTGTGTGTGTGCGGTGTGCGTGCGTGTGGTGCACTGGATGTGTGTGCCTGTATTTACGGGAGCCGGGGAAACCTCTGCTCCGCGCAGCGCAGGAGCAGCCTCCGAAGCCAGGCAGGGAGAAATCCTGGAGACAAGACACAGCGAGGGAGAGCCGCACATGCACACACGCACACACACACACACACACACACACACACACACACACACACACACACACACAGAAACGTGCTACACGTTGCATCGCCGAAATACTGAATACAGGAGCAGAAAGCAAATCCTGGCGTGGATCGCTGTTTGCTGGCAGAAGGAAGGAAAAGCACCCGCAGCCCCGAAAACTTCCTCCTCACCAGAAATCCAGATGCTCCTAGACCCAAAATTACAAATTGCCTGCTAGCGAGACCTTAAAAAGGTAGTTCTCGGCAGTATTGCTCTCTGTAGTAGCAGTGTTAGACTGGGTCCCTTAAATACTTTTTCCCCATTATTATTTGTTGCACACATAAATACCTGAGCTGACAAGCTAGACTGAGGATTAGTCCATCGTCTAAAGGAAAGAGAAAAGGTAAGATGTTTCTGTGCATCACACAAAGAATGAGAAAACAACAAAGATAGTCCTTGACCTGGATAATTCCTGCCAACCTAGGAGAGGAGAGCAGGGGAACAAAACCATAAATTTCCTTTCTGCAAATTAGCATCTGCGAAAAACTGAATGGGGGAAGTGAAGAAAATTCCTGCAAGGTAAATTGATCTTGGGTTAGGAAGAGAGAAAAATATTCTGTAAAGTATTTGGTAGCAAAATCCAAACTTACAGTTTTAAAAGATATTGCAGTACTTTATATGAGTACTGTAGAGAAGCGTGATAGCTTGTTCAAAGTATAGAGAGAGATATGTCAGATATAGGATGAAGTGAAGAATGCCCAGCAGAAGAAATAAAAGACCACGATCTTGCAGACTGACTTATCAGTGAGCAACCACAGAGCAGTATCATGACATATCATAATTCCAGATACTTTCACATTTAGACAGAATTTTTTAGGTGCCAATACTGCTCTGGTGTCACATTAGCTGCAGTGTTAGTTCTGGGTCTGGGCCAGTGTACGCAGCCCGGTCGGACGTGGCGTTGTGTGTTCCTCCAGCCTCCCTTCCTGTTTTACTTCTCCCACATTGTCATTCCTTCTTCTTGCCTCTCCTTCCCCCCACCCCAATCCCTCAAATGAACTGACACTGCTTGTGCACACAAGCAGTGGGCAGTGCCAAGTGCTATCACCCAGCCTCTTCCGCAAGAGGACAGGATGCAAGTGAACCCTTCTGTAAGAACCTACAAATACAGAGCTCAGTGTCTTAATCATCCCACTACAAATAGCAAGCTGTTAGTACATGTTAGTGCCCCATATTAGTGAAAAGTTAGACACAGTTTGTATACTTACTGTGCAGAAAAGTTTTGACAGATCTGTATGTAAGATCTCAGGATGTGCAAGATACATGGAAGATACGCTCAGTTCACCCCAAGACAGGATCAGAAGGGTGTTACAAATGTTAAACATACCTCATTTCTTTTGGATTGCTCCAACTATCTTCTATGCTGTGGTCAAAGCCAAGCATTAGTTTACCACATATTGAGCATGACACACTCCCCCACAATCCAATATTCAGCATTTCTCCAACCCACAGGAAAGTTAATTGACACTGATTCAAATATGCAAATAAGAAAATCAGCAAACTGTTCTGAAGTGCACAAATCACCTTAAAAGAGCAAAGAGATCCTGTGATTAATTTAGAGGCACCTCTATATATTTTTTTTTTTTTTTTTTTAATGTGAATGTGCCAGAAAAAAGGGAGCATATTCATCCCTGGATGTTTTGCGAATACCGGTTGAATTCATACCATTGTTAATATAATTAGGACTTTTACATAAGACAATGACAGCATGATATAACCATTATATAACATGGGAAACTTGTAATGGGGAAGTCAGGCTCAGTCCCACCTTTGAATCCTCCCTCAGATGCAAGTGGCCTAGACAACCAGTTGTGTTGTAGTCCTGAATGTGGAAGGAAAGCCTGACTCTCCTGGGAGGTCATATTTAAACACAGGTATTTCTTTGGCTTCAACAAATCTCCTACTCACCACATGAGAGAATCATTGTGTGTTCTCAGTATGCATGTAATTAATTTTCTACCAAATGGAAGAGCTCAGGTCGGAATGCACTCAGCCAGTGGCTTTAGCAATCACTTAGAAACATAACATCTTCTGCCAGGCAGATCACAGGCATGAGCTAAAAGCTCTCCTATTTCAGGACTCACACTGGGAGAATGTTTGAGGTGGTCATATCATACCCATCCTTTTCCAGCTGAACCATATAAATAAAACCATAAAACTGGTGTGTTTCACAACTCATGACAAGATCTCTAGCTTTGTTTTAAAGCTTTCCTTCCTTCTCCTTGCTAAGGTGATTAGCGTCTTCCAACTTGAAGCATTCTCTGGCAGGGATGGACTTGATCTTGAGTTGATGTGCTTCAGTGAGGCGGCTTAGACTGCTAAGTTGTTGGGTAAAATGCTGGCTTTTCCTATGTTAATTTCGGGTAAGAAGAGTTTTCAACAACTCAATTTATTTGCATAAGCATGAAAATGAAATATTTTATTTTAGTTATATGGAACATTTTGATCACCAGGGAAAGTTTTTATGTCTTTTGTATTTCTCTTGAAAGATATAATAGCACTTAAAAATAAATTTTTTTGGTTTTCATACTTGGCAGTCAGACTGAAAATCAATCTTTTACCATCTTGGAGAGCCCCCTTCATCAAACACATTCAATGTGGTAACATAGATGATTGCTTAGAATGAAGACTTTGCAATGCATCTGCTGGTCACGTTTACCACAAGTGGGCTTTTTTGTCCTCAAGTTATTCCAAATGGGTGTTAATTCATTTCAAGTTCTACTGATTGATTTTTTTGTGAAGTTTTTCCTAAAGATCTGCAAAAAATATAAAGACATGATTTTTAACCATTGTTTCCAAACACTTCTATAAAAAATGAATCAAAACTAATCATTCACACCCAATCATAATAAAAACATAAACTGAAAGTGGAGTAGCAGCCAGCATTATTTCCTTCATCCACTGGAATCCTATGCCTCACATGGCTGAGACAGTTTTGTGGTGTGCAGGACTTATGAAATCTCTAAACAATAAGGAAAAAAAAAGTATTGAATTCCCGTATCATTTGCAAAGCAGCCATCGTCTTGAGCTCTGAATGATTCAAGGACGTGCTGGAAAAACACAATTATAGACCTTAAATGTGATAGTGTGTAGTACATAGGCATGAGATTGAGATTTTACAAGGAATTTTTGCTCCTTTTTTCATGATTTTGAGTTATTTCCCTTTAGAAACAGGATAAATGATGTTACTTTGAAAGACACATTGATTTATTTTTAGGTGTTATCAAAAAACTCTCCTTGTTTTCATGGGTATTAAGGGGACTGCATAGACAAAATCATCTTTCACCTGACTTGACAATAAAGCTTTGGCAAATGTCAAAATGCTCCATAACTCAGCTTCACAAAAAAGAGAAGTTGACTTCTTGATTCTCCACTAAACCTATGCGCTCTGTAGATTTGCAGCTTTCCCATAATGGTTTTCTAGCATGAATGTTTCACTGGTTGAGGAAATAATCAGTAAGATTCTCAGATGTCTGATAGAATTGATGAAGCTCTGACATTGCAGCTATTTGCAGGCAGACGATGGCCTCTCTACACACCACCAGCCCCTGCACCACTGCAGCTGCTCTGGGGGTAGGAGGGCTTTTAGGATCTTGCCTTAATTTTAGGGGAAGATCCACCACACAGAGGTTGCCAAAGTGCTTAGAGTACAGAACACATTCTTGAGATTGAGGACCAAGTCACTCACACTCCAGGCTCTGCACACCAACAGGGAAATCCGAACATGTTCCTTTTACTGTAAAACCATGAGGACAGATATCAAGGCACTTGTTCTTTTTCTAGGTCTACAGTGTCAGCTCCAGGTGGATGTTGTTCTTTAAAAGTCCAGAAATGGCTAACTGCATAGTAACACTTTGAAACTTAGCTATGAGTTTGTCCGAATAAAACTTTCCAAAGAGCAGTTCAATGAAGGCATACACTGCAGCATCAAAAGGTGCCTTTTAACCAATTTTTCACGTTCTGCTTCATAGAAAAATTTTCTCCACATAGCACAGACATAGCTCTTCCTTAGCAGTCTGGGCTAGAAGGGGAAACTTTGGGTTTTTTCTTTGTACTGAATGGTATTTGCTGCAAAATTAATGCAAAGCCCAGTGGTTTCCAAAAAGTGAGCTCCAGAGGCACAGATGTGAAAAACTCATCTTTCTCTAGAAGCTGCACTCAAAAATAGAATTGTCAACACAGCTGCTAGGTAAGTCCTCTTAAAAAACGTTTTCAGATTCCTGGCCAAGAAAACAGACCTGCTACATACACAGAATAATGAAATATGACTAGCTTTCTTTCTTCTGAAAATGTTCACCTTTTCATAGACAGAAAGCAAAAAATGATCTAAGATTCCATATGCTCAGTTATGCATAATATAGGAGGCTTAGGCTCCCATAAAAAAAGGTTTATAAGTGGTAATCAGTGATGTCATATTAATTATAAGCAATAAGCAGTAGTGGCTGCTCTTGAAATCTGCAGGCTATGCTATTTTGGGAAAATGGCCACTTTTTATATTAGCTGTTCATTTTATGAAACCTTTTGTGAACAAATACTAGAAGTTCATGCACAGCAACTGAATGGGTAAGTCAAAGCATCTGGACAGAACCATTGCTCTTTTCAGGTGTGGATTACAGCAAACAATCCAGGGCTGTTGCTCATCATAATAATTTTAAATTTTTTTTTTCTCTCTACTTATTTAAGGTAGTGCCATGTAATCTTTCTAAACCTGGATGTATAAAATACTGAACTACAGAGTACACTGAAGTAAAATCACAGAGTCAAAATATTCAATTTGCAATACCTTATCACTAGAAAAAAGTTCGCTTTATTTAGATCATAGTCTCAAGCAATGCAAAAACCCGTAGGTATTCATTTGTGACAATTTTCATTCATATTTTATCAATTTACAGTATCATTATTTTTCTATTCAGCTGAAATTTAAAGCAATAATTTGCAATAGACAGAATATGGACATTATTTCTGATATAAATGTACAGCATAACATATGCATTAAAGCTGTGAATGTAAGGTTTATAGTTTTTGAATCACCATTTCTGAGCAATGTGTTTAAAAGTATATGATATGTTCTCTGACAAAGATCAAAGAGCTTAATATATTTTGTAAGTTACAGCTATAATGATTGCATTTGCAAAAGCTGTAATTTACTGGTCTATTTCCATAATGAATGGGAGCCTAACAAGTCACACAAGCTGATACATTCAGCAAAAATAAGGGATATCTTAGACTTGACTTGGAATATGCATTATGATAATAGCTGCAGTTTTACTAGAGAGTAAATTTTCTTTTATTTCTTGGCATGCTTACCTTGTCAGTCTTCCTGGGTTTTTTAGTTTTCTAAACCAAAATATATTTTAGGAATATCAGCAAATGAAGGGTAGAGGGAGGTTGCAATGGTGCATTCATTCCTGTGCACACAAGTGTTCTGAAAGGCTGTGAGAGAAGAAAAGACACATTCTTAGGTAAAGACAGGCAAGAAACCTGAGGACTAAAGGAAGATACATCTCAGGCACAGTAATATAATTTCCCTTTCTGTGGTACTCTAAAAGGACTTATGTCATTACCTTGTTGTCTCACAGTGGGCATGACATGCCATAATCAAAATTGGGTATTGTAAAAGAATTGCTACTATGGTCTCTTTCCTGTAGATTTTTAATACAGATTTACATGGCTCCACAGGAAGATGAGACAAAGCAGTGGAAAATAAATTATCTAGGAATTGTTAAGTACACAGCCAACTTCTGGCTCAGGAATAACTTCAGCAACCAAGTCGTCAAGATGAGAGATTATGTGTAGAAATTTCCTGTACTTTCCATTGGCATTTGTTCTGGGACACTGTTGGAGAAGAAACAGCCTGTTAGTTCTACTCTCTGGTCAGAGCCAATACAACCATTCAAATGTTACATTCTTAATTTGGTTGATCTTAGGTACCTAGAACAGAAGATAACCTAAATATAAAGTAAATGCTTCTACCTTTGCACCTGGAAAACTGTACCACTTTATAAAGTACCTTCAATGAATTCAGACCTCCAGCAGGAAGCAGTGCAGAGCTCCACTTAATGTGCATGCCTTGTAAATCCCTCATAAACCTCCAGTTTACCAAATACATCCTGCAAGAGGTTGTCAAAACCTCTCCTTTTTTCCACTTCCCACAGTCAGGGCAGTTCACAGGAATTACCGTATTCTACAAGATCCCTGGCTCAACAGTCACTTCCTTCTAAAAGTATGTTTTGCTTCATGGGAAAGCACAGTTCTTCCCTATCATCCCTCCTTTTCAACTCCCTCTGACTTGTTCCTGAGTAGTATTCCATGGAAGGGAAGCTTCCATAAGTCCCAGAAGTACTTTGTAGTTTGATTCAACACAGCTCATGTCTGTTTGACCTTTAAATGGCAAAACTCAGAAGGTTTTATTAATATCAGTGTATAAATCTTAGTTTTTTTGGTTTTTTCTATCCTCAGGACACTAAATCCCACATATGTAATTAAATAAAAGAATCGCTTCTCCTAAGGAAAGCTCGCAGAAACTCTCTTTTATATTTACCTGCACATTGTTCAGATAAATAACTTTATGTTCCTGTTCAGCAAGCTACAAATCCAATCTTAGGGAGGGGAAAAAATAATTCATGCAAAGTTTACCCCACTTTCTTCAGAAAACTTTTTGCAGATATCACAAAGAAAAGGACTGTATTCTTTTAACAATGCTCATGTTCAGGGAGTTCTGTTGATTTACAGTTCTTATACAGAAAAATCAGTTATGGGTATTGATCTGTCCTGATTCAATTCTTTGTTGGTTAATTTAGTGGCAGCTAGGTTTTCCTGTATTGCTTCAACACTGCTTTGTAGTTCCCAGCATTACCTTTAACTCTTCTGTGAAACTTAGGTATTGTATTTAGCCTCCCTCCAATCTTCAGATAGTAGCTGGCTTTAATTATAAAATGTGTATTTGTTAAACAACTCAGATGCTTTATTTTTATTTCCAGGCTCACAGGTTTAAGAAGAATGCCTTTTTCTCTGGAGGTTATTTTCATTATCCTCACATGAACCCTTCATCAAAAATGCTACAGCTTATCTTCCTTTGATAATTTTCACCTTTGTTAGCAAAATTATCATTAGTATAACCATATCACCACCTTTTTTTTTTTTTTTTTCCCCAGAGCTTGGAGTCTTAATGTTAAGATTTCAAAAAAGTGGGAAGGGCAGGAGTTTATTTGCAGAAAGCAAGAAGGGAGAAAAAAAAAAAAAAAAAAAAAAAAAAAAAAAAAAAGAGGGACACTTTGATTTCCCACTGCAGTTTCCTCTGCAGCAAGTACAAAATTGTGACCCTTAAAAATACAACAGTTCCAAAGCAGATAAAACACAGTAGAGAGATTGTGGGAACCCAGCAGATAAAGAGATGAATATTTGTATAGGAGCCATCAATCTTCCTACTTCTCATGGATGGTTTGTTCCCCAGTGACACCTAAAGAGCAAAAGATCCTGTGGGCAAGTAAGGTAGCATGACAGGTGGCCGGTTGCCTCCAGGCAACCTTTGAAAGACCATTTGCCTAACCTGACAAGGCACGGATAATTGACTAACTCACTTCAGTTATCTGACAAAGTCTCAGGGTTGTGTCTTTGTGAAGACAATAGGGTTGCACCCTTCCTTCCCTAGTAAAGAGAAGGTGCTGAAGAGAGACCCTGGAAATTTGTGGCTGTGGAGTTGCTTTCAGCCTCAAATCTTTGAAGACAAGCTTCTCTGCAGTCAGAAAGTCAGGTATTAATACCTTAAGAAGAAACAGGAAAAAATCTAAAAGAGACTTTTCTGTGTTATCTCTAATTCCAGTGGGAGTTTTGCATATGAAGATATGATGAATATGCAGAAAGTCATTAAGGCTATTTGTATTGTTTTCTGTGATTGTTAAAAAAAAATTGAATTCTTACATTTTAGTTATTGCTATTTTCAGTAGGGATGGGGCTAGATGACTTTCTGAAGTCCCTTGTACCATATATTATTCTGTAACTCCAAGTCCTCAATGCAATATTCTAATTCCTCTATGAGAAATAAAGTTGTACAAAGAAAAAAAATATTGAAAATTTCTGAAAAGAGCTTGGCACCCAGCTGCATATTTCTTTGTTCTTCCGTAGGATACGTGTCGCCTGTAAGAGTTGAGAGTATGACAGCAATGGCTCCTTTCTTGTGGCTTTGGAAATTGGAACAATGAAACTGGCTTGTGACGGCTGAAACTGGTGCATACTGTTATTGAGGTTGAGCAGAAGTACAGTGCTGTGATGTCTACACCTAGAATCTAGTCTTCTCTAATTTTTTTTTCTTTCTGGAATTTTTTTATTGGCTCCTATTGTCTTTCAGTGCACATGTAGTGACTGGACACTTCTCAATTCAAGAAAAAGTTTTAGCTCATACCCTTCTTATGCTTCCTTAATAAGTATGTTCTTCTGTCTATCTATAAAGGCTTCCTGCTGCTTGCTTTCAAGTTAAAATGAGTATAAATCCTACCACGATAAGTTTTTGCAAAATACACAGCTGTTAAAATTCACAATTCTTAAGAGTGCCTTTGGAGACCTCCTTAGAAACCACAGGTCTCTTAATGTCAGTTTAAGTGAGCCTTGGTATCTTGGCATGTACAGTATGCAGATCCTTTTGTAAATTTGTTATTTCCAGAGAAGTGTTACAGAATAGTCTTATGATGCTTTTTCTACATCATGTATCCTTTTTTTTTTTTATGTGAAGTTAAAAAAAAAGCAAGCAAAGCTTGAAAAACCAAGCAAAGTTTTTCCAGAAACCATGAGTTAAAAAAAAATAAATAGTCTAATCTCAGTAGAACTATGGCAATTGATTTCCTCACAGATACTGTCTCTGCTTGTAATTTACGATACGTATGCAAATTGCATATGTTTAAATGAATATGCTAAATGTTGCAGTTAGCCTGGCCATGTGCAGTAGATTGCATTTGAGCATACATCAACCATCCACGTGCAGTCCTTTTATCTGGATTTTAATTTAGATTTACTGAAGTCTCATGACTCCAGCTGCTGAAAAATTCCAGATCAATAGCCAGAGAAATCTCAGATAAGTAATAACAGGCAAAAACATATTGCCAAATAATGGATAGTAACAATTAGAACAATTGACACGTATTGAATGGATTAATGCATCTTCCATATCTAACCAGACAATAGAACAAAATATATGAAGAATGAAAGGGAAGGAAACTGCAAGAAGATTCCTTGTTATTCCTAGAATTTGCACATTCCTCTTCCTAATGAGTCTGTGCACTCTTTCAGATTATTTGGAACCAGTGATCCAAACCAGTCCATCCCTTGTTTCTAGTAGGGAAGAAGTGTCGTGCCCCTAATCCCAAAGGCTACAGCCAAGAACTTCGAGGAGCCCCTGAAGTTTATGTTTGTCCATATCCTGTCTGAGTCCTAGTAATTCCCCTCTGTTCATCAACTCAAGGACTAAATCTGCATGCAACCTAAAAGCTTCATACTATCTTGTCAGAGAAGCTTAGGGCAGAGCTTCACTGCATTATATCTGTAATCTACAAGTCTGAACATCACTTGAATACCAAACCATGCACATCTTGCAAAAATGCAGGGATTAAGCAAGAGACTTAATAACATAAGTCAAAACACCGGGGACGTGTAAGGCACATGCAAGTATTTAGCTGAAGAGAACATTTCCATACCCCTTATGCTATCTGTTCACCACATGATTTTGTTTTCTTGTCAGTTGGTAATAAAGTTACACTGGCATTTTTGAAATACAGGGTGATTACTAGAGTGAAAATGAGCATGATGGATACCATGCAGTGTACACTTTCTGCTGTGGTGGGTAAGAAAGATTTCACTCACTAACTCCATTGTTATCCTGAATTAATCCCTGAAATACATTTGCAGAGCTTCTAGAAATATGTTTATGTGCTCTCATAAAAGTCGCAGATCATCTGAATTTGAAAACCACAAGTTACTTCATATTTTTTAAAGTATATGTGGAAGTAAGCACAGATAACATGAGAGAGTTCTGCTTTGCACCTGCAGAGATAGTGTCAGGTTTTTGAACCTTAAAATATATAGGATACTAGATTACATTATATATAGATATATACATATATAGATTATATATGCTATTTTAGATTATAAATGATAAATTGTTTTCAGAAAAGAATGACAGTTTACCATTAATTTATGAAGCTATAGACATAATTAGCTTATTTTTATTCTATTTAATAAAAAAAAAAAATCAAGAAAACATGTTCCAAATCCTCAAGAGAAAAGGTGCCATTCCTTGGTTTCAAAGGTGATTTGAATGATAAAGTTAATTCTTTAAAATTATGCTTTAGGTTTAGAGTTTTCAAACATGTATTCTATATATGATTCATTAAATTAAATTTGTATTACTAACTTTGTATTATGATCTGGGTCTGGGCATTTGTTACGTAGAGAGATTTATTACTAAATTTTTGGCTAATAAAGAAGTCAAACTTACATGTATCCATTTTTCTTTCCCTGAAAATTCTTGACAGTTGCATGCAACTTCTATGAAAAGAAACAAAAGGGTTGAAAGTCAAAATTGCATTTACTTCATTTAGTACATGGGAGTTTGATTTGATTTTGCTATTGTTGTTTGGGATTGGGGTTTCTTTTCTCCAAGACTTAAGAAAAATGAGGGAGGAAAAAGAAATTTTAGACTTAAGAAAACATAAGGAAGTTAGAGGATTTTATAAATTGTGGGGAATTGTGGTTTTATATAAGGTTTATGTATAGTAACAGGATTACAAATATTATTAATTAATAGAAAAGCAAAACAAGTATACAATATCTTTGCTAAATGAAAGTAATTGATCACTTTCTAGAAAGGCTTTAAGTAATGTAGCTACCTGAAATGTTAAGTTACAATAAAGTTATAGTGAGAAATGGTGCAAATTTCAAATTAGTGTGCATAACTCATTTGTCTACCCACGGTAAGAAGCAGAAGAAATACATACAGGAAAAAAAGATACATCAAGTAAATAAAAGTAAGTTTTAAGAAACATAGCTTAGAGCATCTACTTCATTAGTTCTTTTTTCTTTGCAATGTTTATTAATAATTGGCCGCTCAGTTCTGCTAGATAGTGCTACAGGTAAAGAAGATAACAGCCTAAAGTCTTGATGAGAAATAATCACCAGATGTTATCAATAGAATTTTAGTCCCTACCTATATTTCTTCATAGTATCTGCAATTTTATTGATTACATTTCTCTCTTTATTGCAGAGTCTGTGATAAAAGATCCAGCTGGCAAAGGTGACCGGTGTTAATCAGACCCTATCTCTCCTGACAGTGATCACTGCAAAAGTATTCTCAAAGTAAAATAACCATCAGCTGTGTATCAGGGAAATACTTATGAAGGTATTATTTTAGCAGTAGGTGAGACGTTCTGCAGCTAGCAAATCTTGGCTAAAGAATTAGCACTTGGGAATTTTACAGGTTAGTTACTTTCCAAAGGAACTAGGATAGTTAGGCTCAATAGGGGAGGATCTAAATAGGAAGACAGTGACCACAGTTTAAATGATTGCTTACAAAACTTTAGTGACCTATTCTACAACCCCAGACTGTGACCCCATATATTTCCATTTCGCTTTAAGTCACAAAATACATCTTAATATCCAAATAGTCAAATCCAGAATATTAGTGATTTTAGCTGATGAGTGAAGCCGGACATTTTCACCTAAATCATCCCACAAGATATAAACTGATAAGTCTTTCATTGTATAAAGCTCCCAGTGTCTGTTATCTGATCTTGTACTTTTGAAGAAAAAGACTGCATGTAGTGTATGTGGAAGTAATATTCCTCCTGGAGGGTCACTCTTCATTGTATTATAGTTATCTGCTTTTCTGGTTTTCTTATATATGGTATTCTGTGAATGCCACAAAACATAAGGTACAGAGCACATCTGTTTCATCAACATCAGCTTAAAAAAATAGCTTTTCAGGAAGAAAAAAATCTTTTAAAATTGTCCTAAATTCGTTCAAGATACTACTTGTCATTAAGGAGTATGCTGATGAAATGAAATGTTGACAGACTAATAACAATATTCATTTCACTATTACAATTGAAAATATATAAAATGAATATTCACAGCAAGAGATCAAAACCTTGGATTACAAGAGGAAAATGGAGAAAAATATTTATTCCTCAGAAGTAATACTATACAGGATGAATCAATCCTTTTCTTTACTAGACCTTCATAAAAAAAAAAAAAAACAAAGAAGGAGATAATATTCTTTGGAAAAAAGTGCTTAAGGTAGATGATCTTTCGATTCAACTTCTAGCATCCATGCAATAGAAATGTTCCTCCAACCTATTTACTACTAGAATATGCTTTTATCATCTTAATCTCTGTGACCTCTGAGAAAAAAAAAATCTGTGGGTGGTAGAATAATGCCATTTGAGTCACAGCATATTTCTGCAGATGCTGGAAAAGGACAGTTTTACTGACAAATATTTACCTATTTAAAGCAGCCAACAAAACTACCTTGTATTAAATCATCTCAATTTTATAACTCACCTGAGGTGGTTTAGAACACCAAATCCCAACTTAAAAATCATTCAGTGTTCCAACACAGGAACAAGTGTCAATGATTATATCCCATCTCTGTGATACAGGAGACACAGACTGTAAATTTTACATTGGCAACGCTCTTCCTGCTTTCAGGTTTTTTAAGCCTTTATTTGCATATAAATGAGCTGTGGTAGAAACTGCCAGTGGTAGTAGTCCTCTTTACAGACAGAAAACAGAATTTCTCATATACATGTGCTCTATCAGGGTGGATGTAAACCCCTTCTCTCTCCCTGATGCAGTGAAGTCTTCTGACATGCTCACAGTGAGCAGGTGAGAGCATCAGTGACATTAAAAGATTACCCCAGCAGCAGAGCATTCTTGGCATTGCTTTTTGTACCTGTTCAATCCAGCATGATACAAAGTGGTTATCATGCAAAAAAAGGGTTCATTGTCCTTTCTCATACTTTTGCCTGGCAGACATAGTATGGTTCTGGGAAATGTCACAGTTTTTAAAGTTTTTTACAAGACATGGTTTTTATTTTCTTCATACAGCGTACACTTTAGAGATTTTGGACAAATTCTGCTAGGTATGACTATTTAAATCTTTCTTAAATGTCTCTTTTTCATCTTTCCTGAGGATATAATCATATATCTCACTCTGCTTAAAGGTGAAGATTAATTGAAGGTGTTTTCATTACTTCCACCCCATTCACTTTCATGCTCTTTCTACTCTGTGGATGACCAGCATACGTTGCTCTCCCAGCTGACATCCTCCTACAGTTCCATAATGTCACAAAATAAATTTATATCATGTTTTGGAAAAAAGAAGTGATGGAAACCCAACAATGCAAAAACAAGGCAAAGGACTACTAAGACAGCAGATGGTGGACCTGCATCCCACTCTTCTGCCCAGGAAAACTTGAATGAATATACAGACTCATGCATATGCCCCACCAAAGGGAATGCATCTTCATTAAAGTAAGCTGGATTTCCACACACAGCCAGCAAGTCCAAGCTCCTCTTTTGTCAACAAATGCCAAGCAGTAGCAAAACATGACACCCAGTAGCCATTATAATGGGAGTGGGAACAATTCCTTTTCCCACCCAGCTCTGTATCACGTTTTCTTCTCCTCCCCCTCGGTGGTGGCAAAGGGAGCATCCACTTGACACAGATAGACTCCCTCCCTAAACTTTTCCCCACAAGCTGATTTAGATAATTTAACATCTGTCCCTGCTGTAACCTCGGCAGCTGCAGCCTGCAGTGCCAGGTTGTATTAACATACTAACCTTTTCAGAGTCAAAGATAATAGTTAAATAGGTTAAAAGATAGACTACTTATGCTTTACAAAACAGATTTTATCAGATTAATCAATTTATGAAATATGGTTTTTCAAGTCAATCCAGTAGCTGAATTTTTAGAGAGATCGGCGATCCCAAAGCAGAAAACTTGTTATACATCTTTCCACACCTACTCCTTCTTATCCTAAATAGCAGCACTTCCCTTTTGTCTGTTGAGAGGAGACAGACCTGTACCACCTGGTCAGCATCAGGTTCTCTGATTTTTGAGACAACAATTTTTCCAGACAAAATTCAATACTTTTTGAGGCTGGGATTTCTTTATCATATTCTTAAAATTTGGGGTTCAAATATGTGGTTAGTACAACAAAACCAACAGAGAGACTATTCATATACCTTACACAGTCTGACATGCTAAATTTTTAACTCAGCACTTTCTATATTTCAGTCAGTAAAAAGAAGATAAGAGAAAACAACTCACTGGGCAGTACATAATATAAAAATACATTGGTAGCATAAGACAACACACAGAAGCAAACCCTTGAGAGAAACACCAGTAACTCATTCTTGCCATAACAGAACAATATTTCAAATTAATTTACTTCATATCCATGTAACTTTTTATCCTTGACTGTACTGTGAGGTTGTAAAGACTGTCACTTATTGACGTAAAATACATTGTGGATGCAGTTAAATGGACTGGGGGGATTTAAAAGATATAACCAGGATACTTTGAAATACTTCCTTTTACTGACAGTTCAGAGTTGATCTAGTAAATGGGGAGATAGAATGTTAATCAAGCAACAATGAAAAATATGAGCTGACTTTAATAAAAATCAGCCGGTAAAGTTATGAAGTAGTTTAATTAACAGAAATTTAATATTAGCCGATTCAGATAATTTACCATGTTGACCACTCAAGCTTATTTCAGTAACAGAGAGAAGGAATAAAGAAAGGATGCAGTACAGCAAAAACGTTCAGTATTATTTCATGATTTTCCAAATCCCTTTAGCAAATCACATATCTTCAAATGAATTTCCATTTTCTGTTCACACAACAGGATTCAAACAGCACAAAAACTTTGAGGTTGTTGGTGACCTACTTGCATAATGCAAATTCTGTAAAAATGCACAGGATCTGCAATGAGTAAAACCAAGGACTTGATTTGTCATTGGGACAAATAGGAAACCTGGAAACACCGAGCTATGTTTTTCATGCTTATAATTGCAAACATACGTTATTAAACCATCTCATTATACCAAGTAAAGCCTCTCAAACTTTGTAAATCAAATGTACCAATGATTTTTCTAAAGCTCAAGGTTCACTCTGGCTGCCACACTTGCAGCTTCCCCAACACATACCAAGTCATAGGAAATAACTTTTCAACAAGTTGACAACACAATTTCTGCCTAAATTCCAAGTAAATGCATGTGTATATGCCACACAGTACATGCATGAAATTATCACATTGAAATAAGGAAGTAAAATACTAATGGGTACTTCATGTTCTTAAGACTATAAGACTATTCAAAAATTAATTCTGTATTTCTTTTGTCTTTTTCCCTTGAAAAAAAATTTAATAGATGTATTTGAAAAGCTTACATTATTTCTTATAGTCTAAGCAGTCTTCAAGTTTTATATAATTCATTTGAATTTTCTCATTTGTTCTTTTATTCTTCTTTTGAGTAAATTAAATTAAAATTAAGGCAGTATAAAATGTGAAATTAACACTATTGTTCTTGCTTTTGACCATCTCATTCAAGGACCAAAGCACTTTTCCTGGCTTTCTGACACATAGTTCCTGTTTCATCCCTAGGAGTTTCAGTATCTCAAAGCCGCCTAGAAATTCTTCTTGCAACTGCTGCTCAGGGTCTCTAATGACTCTACTGTCCACGCTCAAAAGCAGAGAATTATCTGCTGTCATAATGGATTTGCACTCTTGAAAGCATTTGTAGTCCAACCAACACAGTCAATGACAAATTCCCAGAAATGTCTGGCAACATCAGGATTGTCAGGGAGAGTTTTAGACAACTCACTGGAGGTCTTGGTTTCTGTGCTGCTATGTACTATCCTGCATCAAGTTAAGGCTCAAAACAGGACAAAACTCAGAAAGCATTATAATTTAGCATTAAAAAACCCTAAAACTACATGACTAAGACATCTGTAGTTCCTCCAAGGAGTCATGGGGCTGTGATTTGGTTGGATACTTTCATTAGTTTTTTTTCCTTTTTTATTGGTTGGTTGGTTGATTCTTTTTTTGAACAATATTATTTAAAAATCATTACAAATGTAGGAGTCTTCCTTTTGGTGCTTTATTTTAGCATACAATGCAAAAAAGGACCAAAAATTTAAATTTCTAATAAACTAAGCCATGACTAAAACCACAGTTAAAAATAATAGGAAACTATAAATCTTGCTGAAGATGAAACTTATTCTGCCCTGCCCTGTTGTCAAATAGTATATTTGACAGTATACTACTCATCTTCTTATTTTGGCTTCAAATGCTTTGGTTTTTTTGTCCTTGTAGTCCAGGCTACAATTTAGTAGGCTCCATTCTCCAATTTAGTAGTCCTGCTAAGAAAAACTGCAAGCCACCACTCACTTCTCTCCTGCTGGAAACATAAAATGCAAATATCATAGATTGAAATAAGAAGAGTTTACTGGAAACAACAATAAGATAGGAAAACAAACATTAATAACAAATGTGTGCAAAAGAGAGAGTGTGGATCTGGACCCTAGCACAGCCACAGCACCCAAATCACTCCCTCCAGTCAGGACCAGTTTATCCCACCACTCTGTTCACTCCACTTGCTTCACCGGGAAGTAATGCTCTTCTTCTTGGAAGGGAGGGAGAGTGCCTTTCCGCAGCCCCTGGCAATGACATGAGGTGGTACCAAATAACAGTAGGGTCTTGGCCATTCCCACACAGCTCCGGCCTCTGCCCCCTGATAGCTACTGCAAAGAACTCACTCTGTCCTTGGCTGAAATCAGGACACTACTTCAGACACGAGACAAGTGGCAGACCAATAAGCAAGCTGAGACAATTCTCCAGAGATCAATCTTTACACAACAGATGAATGTAAAATATATCTGCTGCATGAAAAGGCATTGCTTATTAATAAAGCCAATCTTAGGACAGCTTAAAATCCATGCTGCACTTTTATCCCAACAAACCAATCTCTGTTTATTCTAAACCAAAGCAATTTTAGCTTTTTTTCATTCAACATTAAACTAAATGAAAAATCATTACTAAATTACACCAATAAGACAAGATAATGGCTTCTTTATAAACATGGAGCTATTCCACAATTCCACATGGAAAAATTATTAACTAGAAAACCAGTTTATTTGCCACATAATTGCCAAAACCTGATCATTCTTCCATCACATCCTACCCCTCTGAGTATTAGTCCATCAGAAACAATGCAGCATACCTATTTATTCAGCCACCTGTTCCTGCTGAAAATTTGTGTCCTTACTTTCCTTCTGAAAAAATGCCAGCCAAAGGAAGCAGTCAGTGAAAATTTGGGGCAAGGGAAGAAGAAACAGGTAGAAGGGTGCAGCACCTCTGAAGGACCAAGACTGAAATGCCATGGTACTCTACATGGTATTGGAGGGAGCCCATGGAATTTTCAGGAAAGCAACAGGAACTACAAACTACAGGTTGAGAAAAGCTGTACAGGAAAACACTTTTGTTGTTTTTAAAGGCAAGAAAAAAAGTCAAAGACTGAGATGCTTCATGCTTAATTGTCCAGAATGACATATGAACTAGACTGGGCAAAAAAGTACATTGTCTAAAGAATAAGTTTCATATAAAGAAAGATAAGGCATACATGCATGTTTGCTTTCTTTTCGCATCCTTGGAAAACCCTGCTTCTGCTGGCATTAGGAAAGTTGTCTCATCAGTCTGCTCCAGCATCTTTGCAGAATCTCAGGGGCCAGCCCCAGATCATCACAGTAACCACAAGGATGTACAGTACAGTACCAGAGGGAGTACAGAAGGTCTGACCCAAAAATAACAGAAATGTGAGATCTTGTCCAGGTGGGCAAAACCAGGAAACTCTCCTGACACTAAGGTGTGTATACCTGGTGCCACTGCAAACAGTGCTGGATGCAGCTTAGCCCTGTGCACTAACTGTTCCATCTCTGCAGCTGGATAAAATTCCTAGTTGCTTTGTGTCTGTGAGATACAGACCACCAAAATCAGGAGAAGTTACTTATTCAGACATAAGGATTCTATAATACCTGGGAAAGCAGTGAGAGAGCCCATAAACCCACAAGGCAATGTGACCTGTGTACCAATGGAAAAAGGTTGCACCACATGTAACAGAAGAATTGAGTTACATTAATTTGCATCCCCATTTTAAACTAAAGTAACTACATACAGACAATCTATAGAAATTCCATCCTTTCCATTTTCCCTTTAATTTGTATGTCAATAGGAGTATACAGCAAAGACGATTATTATTCCTTTTTTTGCTATTTTATTGATACATCAAATCCCCTGGAAAAAAACCCCTTTGCTATTTTAATGTTTAATAGTTGTAAATAATTTATGTACTTCTTTTTATTTCTGTTTTTGTTTTTGTTTTCGTGTGTGTTGCCTGAAGGCAAAACTCAGGGTTATTATTCCTAGTACTGGGAGAAGCAATCCTTTGGGTATGATCTTTGTTTTCACGCTCTCTGAAACCCTCCAGCTCACTGTCTGCAGTGATGCTGAATGCAAAGATGGTACCTGTCAATCACCAGGGATTTAAATCTATCAAACCCCATTTTTTCACTCACACAAATTTTAATATAGCCTTTCACTTCCTTTTTGAAAAACATGAATATAGAGATATCCAGAAACATAAAAATGAAATAAAAAAAAAAAAAAAAAAAAAAGAAATTCAGTTTTCAAAGGCAAACACAGCAGTGGGGTTAACATGTTCCAGAAATTTCTCAGTTATGAGTATGTGAGAATATAAGACCAAAAGAGGCTATTTATAGTGCCGAGAGTGCTTACAACTCCAAGATTTCATTTTCATCTGAATGGGTGCCTCATATCAGTTAATATCCAGGGAATATAATTGTAGAATAATCCATTTTGAGGGAAGTGAGCTCTTTCTTCGAAAACTTCAAGCAACAATGCTTATTACGACACAATTCTGTAAGGGTACAGTGTGAACCTTTAAAAAAAAAGAAGAAAAATGCATTTTACTATGGTTAAAAAAGGGAAAAAAATAGAAAATACACTCAGGTAACTATATCCTCATGTAAATTAGATTAATTAGTGTTTTTTTAATCTTTTGGGAAAAACTGATAATAGGAGCTACATTGTTTATGCAAATAGTATCCAAATATGCAAAATGGACATCACCAGATTATGAATTAAACTTCAGTGAGCTGATTAGCCTGATTCTATCTTTAGAAAGCAGAAAACATCATTAAAAACTTTCACTCTATACTAAAGAAATGAGATCCTTTTTTTCTTGTAATATGTGGGGATAATACATACAGAAAAGTAATCTTAGCATAATTTTAAATCTTTGTTTTTCCCCCATTTGGAATCAATTTTGAATCATTGAAAATTCTTTGACAAAATCCATCTTCCAAAGGATAAACACAGTTTACTCTTTAAATAAAATAAACCAAATATTTACAGCAGCTAGAAATTATCTGAATTCTGAGTTCAGTATGTAGTAATATCCTCCTTTCTAAAGACAAACAAGAAAAATATCTATATTGAAATAATTTTATGGTTTAATAGAACATACTCATCAGGAAATATTCATAAAAGTTTGTCCGTTTATCTTCTCATTCATTGCCTTTAGGAAGAAGTGAAGAAAACTGGGAGATAAAATCTTATTGAGCTATGAATTTTTGTGCATCTGTGTTAAATTGTTTAAAGAGAATTGGTCTTGCTGCTGAACTTGAACTTCCTATAAACTCACTGTCCTTCAGAAATGACAAAATCAGTACAAAATCTTCATTCCTTTCAAGATTTGAATCAAAACCTCAAAATTAAGACACATTATTGAAAATTGAAATGACCATACAATTGACCTTTAAAATCAAACTTACTTTCCTGCTTTCCTATGTCTATTATTTTAGTTTTATGAATTCCCTATTCATCATAACTCATAAAATTAAAAAAAAAAAAAAAAAAAGAAATATACAGGAGTAAATACATCACATCATGATTTGAAGGAGCTAGGAAAAAATCAGCATGACCAAGTATGTTTAACACAGGGAACAACCAATGAGCCACACAAACTTGCATCAGCAGTGGCCCATAATGAATTGCAAAATTCAGTCTCAGTACCAGTAGCTGGCTTTGGAAAAATTGTTGAAAAAAAAGGTCCTAACTGTGTGAACTGCTAAAACTGTTCAATAAGAAAAGTGCAAAGCACAGCTTGATCCCCTTCATGTGAAATGTGTAATCTCATAGGAACCTAGGAATTTTATTTTCATTTTTCTATGGGCAAAAAGAATTAATTTTTAACAAAGCTATAAATAGAAGGAATTATAAACCAGTACACCAACAAGAAAGTTGTTCGTTTCTATATCTGACAGTTTTATATTTCCAAACAGAACCCTAGTGGTATCAGTGGATACCACTTTCTTCTCCAAAAAGTATTAATAAAATTAAAAAAAACCTGTAGTATGCCATAATAATTCTGCAAGCTTCTAAAGTTAGCAAGTTTAATATAGAGTGGAAAAGTTGTGCATCTCAGTAAAAAGAAAATAATTAAAAAATTTAAAACCAAATTTGTACCTATGATAAACTGTACCTTATTTCAGTTTTCCATTTTTCTAAACTCTGAAAAACAAATTAGTTCTGAGTTTCTTGGGCTTTGCTACTCTCAGTCCAGCATTGATTTTACCCCTAACTAATAGTTAAGCAATTTCAGCTTGAGAGTGACTTATTTTTAGTTTGTCAACCCAACAAGAATTGAATTCATGTTTTTCTTTATTCTTTTTGTGCAGTCTGCATATGCACATTTTATTTTTAGAACAAGAGTGTTTTATTCAGACATCCATGAAATGTTGCTATTTCAGTTATTATTTTTTTTTCATCTTGAACTGCAAAACAATCCCAGACTACCTGCCCAAATCAAACTGGGGGTGGCAGAGGTCTTTTCCTACCCAAATATATTTCTTAGAATGATTATGGTACTTAAGAATTTGGAACAGAGGATCAATATTACTTCCATTGTATTTACATATGTCTTTGGAAAACATAGCTGCTTTGAAAGACACAATAGGCAGAAAGAGAATAAAGAAGAGAATTAGATCTAAATAGGTTTCCTTTTGTGATTATGGGATGCATGCATTAGGAACTTCTGTTCAATGCTGCTTACAATTTCACTGCTGTCTACCAATAAAACAACAAATAGGAGCCAAAAAGGCAACAGGGCAAGTAATAATACTACAGTAATTAAAGCTCTCAGATGTAAGAATATGCAAGTGTTTCTCAACATAAATACAAGTTATATTTTAAGATTTACAGCTGGATGACTTGGATGACATTATTTCAATATGCCTTTCAATAACTCAAGTACTCTACAGTCATACTGTCCAACTCACATAGCATGTACAAGTATAAACAGGGAAAGCATATCAAAAGCAAAGATTAGCCTCCACTCTGGAAAGACAGCTAAACTAAATAAATTGCAGTTTATAATAAGATCATGTTTATTCATAATATGCAAAACCAGCAAGAATTAATAGGTCCATTGTACTCGGACCTAGAGGCATGGAAATAAATACCAGACCCAGAATCCAGTGGCAGCTTTCTGAAGTTCACAGTGTCAAAGTGTCCAAGCACTAGTCCAGCTGTATCTATTACTAACTTCAGTTATGTTCCAGGAAAACAAAAGAATGCATAAATGCTTACTAATAACTCCCTTACGACACTGCTTCTTGTTTCTTCAGGGAACATTTCTGATCTGCATCTCTGTGCCATTCTGCCCAGTCTAGTAACCTCAATGATTTTTGACAGTAGACTTTTAGATAGTCTTGAGGCTACCTGCTCTGTTTGCCTGCTTGATTTGGTAATGAGGCTCAGTAACCCTCTGTAAATGCATACCAGCTGAGGAGAGATTGATAAACTCGTTCATCTCCTATGAGGTGCTACAAAGCTTCTCTTGAGACCCTGACATCAGTCACAACTCTCTACTGATAGTACCTGAGGACTTCATCCAGGCAGTAGAAGGAGGGCGTTCCTTCATGTTGGAGATGGCCAGACTGACTTGGCAAACCCACAAGATCTTTTACATCACTCATGGGAAAGATAGAACCAGCCCCTGTTTCTTAAAAAAAGCATTGACACATACAAATACAGGCTAATCTAACCACTGCAGCTTTTAGTGTTTTGGAGGCTCCTCCAAATGCATTTGTGAGGAGCAATTAATAAGAGAATGACTAAGAGGTTCCCTCAGCCCATCTGTAGTACAGGTAGCTTTTACTGAAAGTTAGGGGCTTTGTGTTTACATACAGCATCTCAGGATATAGGGACTTGCATTTTTTGTTTTGTTTTGGTTTTTTAATCAGTTTTTTGGAAAGGTCCTAACTAGACTTCTTTTTGGCAGACTGAACTCCGGTGAGCTGATAAAGGATCAGGAGAACATGGCATATTTTCCACTTTTCAGGACTTTTATTCACAAAATAATTAACCATTCAACCACAAAATAAAAAGCCTTGACTCCATTCCCTGCTCAGATAAAATGAAATCAAAGCATCATCTCACAGTGAAGATGTGAAGAAACATCTCTTTTTTTCTGGTCCCTGGAACTTTATATTCTTCAACTGCCACAGCCTCTTCAACTTTATATTCTGTACTGCCATAGCCTCATCACATAGAATGGAAACTAGTTTCTCTCTTGATGCTTTAATAGTAGCTTTAAGATGTGGGTTTGCCACTCTTTAGTTTGAAGGAGGAGATCACCTACATCTGTTTGGTAAGCTAGTGGGTGAATTCATCCTCTGAATTTTTAAAAGAAAATAATTTGCCTTTGGTAAGGTCTGTGTACAAGATATGTACAAGATGTTTAAAGCACAGCTTATTCATCGGGCTTGTAGGGATCTAAAGTGCTGCTGCTGCTGCAAAGTCAACTTGATGGTGAAACCCTCAGATGTAGAAAAAGTAGCGCCCAGCTGTAAGTGCTTGTAGGGGTGGCCAACTCTTAATCTGGCACCTGGGCATTTAAATTTGCCTAATACTGATTTAAGAAGAATTAGCCTTTCTTGATGATGGTCCATGTTTTTCTTCTTACTCAATTGTTTATAGTCCAGCATGTCTTTGTCAAAGACAAGCAAATATGGAACAAATAGGTCAGTGCTTTTTTTGACTATCAAAACATCATTTTACACTACTTCAGATTTGCCAATGGAGCAGTAAAAAAAGAAGATTTTCTCGGCTATGTAAATTCCTTAAAAGCTTACTGGAGTTGAATATAAGATCTAATGAGAATAGTTTCAAATATGCAGAAATAAACAGAGTTAACGTACTTTAGAAAATTTTACTGTTTCTTTGGGAATAATCTGCATAGAAAGAAGGAATTAAAATCTGCAGAAAGCGCTCATCATGCAATTGCTAGTCAGTTAAGTCAGACTAGAGGCAGCGCTGTTAAGAGATGGGTAGTCAGTGATGGTCATTTACTGATAGTCATTTATTTTTCTCAGTTTCATGATAACTGAGGCATCTAATGGAATGGAAAAGATGGTCAGTCTTTGAATTTTCAGATTCTGATGAGATGATGAAAAGTAACATTTAAAAAGTAACTGCAGAAGCATCTATCAATAGTATGAAAAATCATGCATGTGAAGTTGAAGAAATTATGAAGGGAACTCCTACTAACTTCTATAAATTTTATTACAAATTAAGTTTCATCTTTGATGAAAGTTGAATTCTTTTTCTCAGTTTGGTCTTTGATGCACTGTCCTAGGGGGTCTTCGGAGCTGAAACTCTCCTCTCTCCCACACACTCCATGTTTTGGTGCTTGCTCAAAGACTGGATACAAGACTAATTTAAACTTCAGCACAAGTAGTCATAACAACAGAATATGAGAACTAAGATATGGCTTCTTGGCAGATTAGAGCCACACAAATCATGTCTGAGGCTATTTTTGTCCCTTTTCTTCTTGAGCTCCTATGGTTATATGGCTAGAGAAACAATTTCTTCAGGCAACTGACTTGGCTTAAAAAGTATTTTTTCCAGGTTAGCTTTTGTCTGACCATTCACATCAGATAGCAAGACTCTCAAGGCTTTTCACTGGGATGACTGACAAAAGAACTGCTCTGTAAGGTGCATGTAGTCTCTGGACAGAAAGATCTGTTTATTGCATTGAACTTTCTTGAAAGCTAATTTTGAGGTAACAGACCTAGGAAAATGAAAGCATCAGTTTTGACATCTGAAGGTAAATTGTTAAAATACCAATATATGGAAGACTATGCAGCTAATTAACTTTTACAGCCAATATATAGGCAATTAGCTTTTTCACATTTACCATATGTTTATCCTCCTGCAGGGAGTATTTCCAGGAGGAAATCATAATGGGAAATAGCTCTGCTTTTATATGAGAATAAGATCTGTTGATGATAGCTACAAATTCTTACATAGCTCATGCTATCTTCAAGGGAAGGTGCTGTTGAAATCTAAGAAGTGAAATGTGGGAATTCAGCAATTAATTTCATTATTTCACAGTGTTCATTTCCATAGGTGGTTAACTATAAATGATCTTTTGTCTTTTCCTTAGAACAGTTTAAAGCAGTCAGTATCAGCAGTAGTCAGGAAAGAACAGCACATCAATTTAACCAGACTCTAGCTGAATTAATTGCTATACAGAGGTACAGTGTGTTTCTACACTCCCAGATTGCTCCTCCCAGGAATAACTACTTATTACCTGTCTATTATACAGTAAGGTACAGTCCCTGGTCATGGCTATGCCTTTGTTGTTGTGACAAAAACCTGTACTCAATCTTTTTTTAATGTTAGGACTTGTCTCCTGAAATATTGATTAATATCTGCTCTTACCACACAACCAATTGTGGCAAATATTTCAGTTGTTATACTACTGACTGGTGCTCCTGCAGTCCTCCTCTCTTCACTGTAACCAAATGACTGCAGTCGTCTTGCAAACATCTGAAAGTATTAAATGCAGAAAAACTTTGCTGCCAGTTCATAATGCTGTCTTGAAATGATAAAACTAAAATGCATAAATTAATGCATTGACTGCATTGTCTGTGACTGCTTTTGAACTACATGAAGCTCTCCAAGTCAATTTGCAGTCCTAGTCTCTCACCAAAAGAACTCTTAGAACACACTGAAGTCTCCTTTTCTGCACTTGTGGTAGCAAAAAATGGTTGCCCAGTGGCAACCGTAAGGGCCATGAAGGTGCCTAACACTTTCCCAGACGTGCAGCTGGGAGATGCTGGACTCCTGGGGCTCACAGTGGGATTGCCACCTGCATGGCTGCATCACTGCTCTGACAGGCCTTGGGAGGGAAAAGCTCTGTTGCCATTTGCCAAAGAGCCCTTGCTTCTCTAGTGGTGATAGGGGAAGGAGAGATATTTGCTTGGGTGCTCAGGTGAGTTCTCAGATCAAAGCAAATTGAATGAAAGGAATGGATCATAAGGAATTAGGTGCTGCTGTGGTGAACTGGTTGTTGTTTGTCACTATCCCAATTTTAACAGTCAGTCCATAATTAAATAAGGCCTGACACAAAAGCTGCAGCAGTATTTGCACATTGGGCTGGTTCCATGATATTGTTTTTCAATTTATTCCATATAAATCCCTTATATATTTATTTGACTAACTATGACATTTATCCTGAGGTAGCAGTAGCAGAATATTTATTGTGAGAACAGAGAAGAAGAAAATGAAGGATTATTTTAGTTATGTCTGCCTTAATCTTTGATCCTAGAATTGAACTGTATTATTAAAAATATTATTTAAAATATCTGACATGGTTTCTGTCCAAGTATATAACTATAAAAATATGAATTTTATAATTACAACTATTTAAAAAATGTGAATGGATTTTTTTTTTATTTCAACACTGTGATGTGACAATGAAAATATAATATCTAAGATAAATAAGACAGGATTTTTAAAATGTTTAATACTAAATGTTTCTCCCAATAGCTATGGGAAATATGTTTCTCATACGTAAAACTGCTGTGTTTCCTCCCTTTTCTTTTTGAAACATGTTAACTATGCTAATCTGACTAATAACTATGATAATCTGACTAATCTACACTTTCTTTTTGTCTTATGAAGGCATTAATTTCATTTTCAAGTTATTGAGCTCTTTCTGGTTTTAATGGAGATAAATATTCTAAAGAAACAGTATGTTAAAGCTCTTAATTTAAAATATGACATATATTGAAGACAGAACAACTCATTCTGAAAATAGGTCTTTTAATGTTATTATTTAAATTAGTTTAAATTAGTAAATTATTTTGACTACTGCAAAGTGTCACTCCTTGCTGAGTTAAGTATTGAGCATTGACATTGGTAATATATCATCATAATAATTTGCTATTTCAGAAAAGTTCTTTTCAATCTCCCTTATTTAGAATATTGTCTAAATATTTCATTTTGGAAAAATAAATTCTTCTTACTAAGTGTTTTAATTTGAATGCCTTGAAACACTTCATGAAAGAAGGAAATATAACTTTATCACCTTAGAGTTGCTCAAAGCACACTGTTGGATAAGATTTAAACCCATAATTTTCTTGATAAACTGCATAAATTGGAAACTTATCCTTAGTTCAAACAGGGAACAGTTCTCCAAATTTTGTATTACTTAACCAAAATAAGAATGGTAGCCTTGGTAGCATTATGCAAAAATGTGTTAGGATCGAAGATAAACAACAGTGACTAATGTAATGCAATTGCAAAAAATACAATTATCCTTTTTTTATCAGGAAATAAAAATAGGAAAACTGACCCAATGGCACAGGATGTACCTCTTTTTGCTTTTTTGGTAGAGCTCCTTTCTGTCTTGTTGGAATGCTTTCACCTGCATTGTAAAGTAGATAAACAGCAAAGAGAGTCCAGAAGGCTGCAGTTGTAATGATCCTTCAATGAAATGCTCCTGTAATGCAGTGCAAGCATGCTATGGTACAATTGCGAGTGCTAGATGTGAAGAAAAACATTTTCCATCTGTTTAATACACAGACTGTGTGGGGTTTCATTTTAATTTAAGAGATTAACTTTACAATATGAATATGTCCCAAATGTGAAAAATATAAAAATGTCCCAATTTAAACACTGATGAAACTACAGAATCTGCATTTTGGAACCTTTAAAGGACAAATATTTTATCAGGGATTAGAGGAAGAGCTAACGGAAATCAGGAACAGAACCAGAAATATTTCTAGATACTTGTAACCAAATTTATTGCCACACTTTTTGTCTGTGAATATCTTTTCAAAGGTAGCACATTAATCACATTAACAAAACCAGGCATTTAAAACTGCCTTGAGACACACTGAGAATAATTTTTTGACATTTAAGTATGTGCTTACCCTTTTGTTCCATAACATTTACAATAAGCTTATGGTTTTCTTCTCAAGTTTCATATCTACAGTAACATAAAAGCAAATGCATCTGTTAATTATGCATTCATTATGTGTGTTTGTTAATTAATCTTGAAAATGAAATAGCAAGGAAACTGAAGGTCGGCAATAAAGATGTTTGCAAATTGGAATTGGAGCTATCAGGGAACAACTGTCTATATGACAGTCAAAAGCACTCTTTTTTTCAATTTTCCAAGATGATTTTAATGGCTGTGTCAGAATAAAACCTATTCATCTATCAAAAGTGACTGTAAGAGGGCTGAATTAGTCTTTTGTCATGAATTTTATGAATGAGCACTCAGCAGTCATGGATGTTGAGGCCCAGACAGAAAATATGTTACTCGAGTTCCAAGTTCAGTGCACTCTTGTTCACTTGTCAAAAAACTTGGTGCAATCTTGCTTTAATCCTACAAACACTTTTTCATGGGATTAGCTCTTCAGTTCTCTGATATAGCAATTTGTTTGGCACAAATATTCTTGATGGTTTTTGTCTCAAATAGCATTTTAAAACTTTCCACCAATAAAGCAATATTTTAAAAAAAATTCTTTTTCTACTTCTGTTTAGGCAGAAAAATATTTTGAAAAAGATAGGAATATAGCTGAAGATGACCAGTCTGTTTTATTTTCACTGACATGATACTCAGTATTTCATAGCAAAGTCATCTGTTGCATAGAATGTGAACAAGTGAAGATTAATTTTACATATTTAGCAAATATCCACATTCTTGCTGTCAAAGTGTCCTTAATGGACACTTAGCTTCGTTAAATAATTCTTCCACTTCCCTTTGAGATTCCCTTGTCCAGCCCTAAGTATTCAGTTGCATGAAGAGATTATTCCTGTGTTCATTTATTTAAAAACAACTACTAATGATGAAGTACTTTAATTGCTGGCAGCCTTTCTCACTGCATTGCTTTATGAAAAAAATAAAGAAAGCTGATCACTGAATACATTTGTTAATCACAACTGATCACAAATATGTTTGTTAATAATAATAGAACACACTGGGAAAGTGCATCTTTCTCTTCTGTTATGGGGAAGATACACAAAACGCAGGTGCAACTTTATTTAGGAGAGAAAATGGCTAAGTTAACTACAGAATAAAATTAAATAGAATCCCTCCAAAGTCATAGAATCTCCAAGTGTCATAAAATATGATAATCCACAGGCAAATCCTGATGCTGGATTTCTTTCTTGATACATGTAACTGAAGTATGCATCTATTATGGTTTGTCTTTTTCTCATTTGCACTTGGTTTGACAAAACTAAGAGATTTTAAGCCTTGTTGTACATCCATTTTTCTTCAATCCATAACATTATAAGATTGATGACAAAGCTGCCACTCTTCTTTACATTTGTTTCTGAAATTCTTCCATTGACATGTCATGCTCTTCATATGACTTCTGCTGAAAACATTCCTCACAACCTAATACCTTGATTTAATATTTATTACCTTCTGTTAAATCATTCACAGAATCACAAAAGCACATAATTTTTAGGTTTGAAAAGGACCTCTGGAGACCATCTAGATCAACCCCTCTGCCAAGGCAGGGTCACCTAGAGCAGGTTACACAGAAACGTGTCCAGGTGGGTTTTGACTATCTTCAGAGAGGGTCCCTGCCCTGTGGCCCTCCTTGGCAGCCTGTTCCAGTGCTCTGCCACCCTTATGTAAAGAAGTTATTCCTCATTTGAGGTGAAAAGTCCTGTGTTTTAGTTTATGGCCATTGCTCCTCATCCTGTCACTGGGCACAACTAAAAAGAGTCTGGCACCATCCTCCTGGCACACACCTTGGAGATATTCATGTGCATTGATGAAATCCCCTCTCAGTATTCTCTCAACTAAACAGGCCCAGATTCAGCAGTGTCTCCTAAAAAGAAAGATGCTCCAGACCTCTCAGCATCTTTCTGGCCTCTTGCTTCAGGAGTTCCTTGTACTATTTGAGCTTTCATTCCAATGACTTTGCAGATTAGGCAGGACTGTAGGGAGGAGTCTTTAAAAAAGGATAGAGGTGCATAGCAATTGCACACAGGTTTTTTTTTTTGTATAATGGGGCAATTATTGTTTTAAATCTGTGTATACGGTATTTATCAATTTAATGTAAGAACTAATTAACCTAGATGTAGTATATTTAATCTTTTCTTTTGTCTTATATTTCTCTTTTCCTTACTTCATTTTTACTTATTAGCTTGATCATTGTTTCTATTCTGACTTTATAGCACTTCATCACTTCACTCTAATAAATCAGAACTTTTTTCACATTTAAGTAAATGTAATTTTAATTTGATTATTTATAGGTGCAGTATTATTAAATTTGTGGTGCAATTAGTTCAAATAATTTTACACCAAAGACTTTTTTTTTAATGTAAAGAAGGCATGTCAGTGTTGTTTGTTTTTAAAATAGGTAGTGCACAACTGGAGACAAATCTTTGGGTTTGATTTTTTCAACTCTTTTGAGCACCAGCTTTCCTTCATTTCTATCATTCATGTTTTAATTAGTTATATGTCAACAATAATTAACAGTTACAGGCAATTTGAAACTAACATTCCTCACAATGCTAAGAAACAGAGAAGTTTTGAACAGTTTAGTGGGGGGGTGCCTGAATATATTGATGGCTAGGCATTCAAGCTATCACAACATACAGTTCAGTGTACATATATAGTTTCTCTGAAAGACAAATAGTTTATATTTGAGCTAAGAAAGGGCAGTCAGATAAGGAACTCAGAGAAGCAGGGAATTTGCAAGAGCACTTAGAATGAATATTTTTGGCCAATACTGCAATTTTCAAGGCACTAAAAGAGAGTTAATAGAAGTGAGAGATGAAAAAAAATGAAATCAGGTTGTTTACTTGTTTTCTTTTGCAGATGGACCAAGTATCAGCTAAGAAACATTATGCATAAGAAATCTGTAAGTAATAGAGGCAGCTGTCTATTTATTAGCTATAACTGACATTATAACCATTTCTCTGGCAAAAGTTGTGTCAGGTTATTTCCTGCCATACAATTGTATTTCTTTCTTCCGCTGCCTTTTTGTACATTTAGGCTTCATTATTCACTTTTGATCTTTTTATTGACCAAGTGACCTTCAAGGCTCATGGAACTGGCAGAGGCAGTTGGGCTGAAGTGGGAGCTGAAGATGAAATGCCGACAGGGGCAGACCTTGGAGGCACGACTGGAGCCTTAATGGGCCGGTGCCAGGGTGGACTGCACTGGCTGCATGACAATTGCCGAGGAACCCTGCAGAATGCACAGTCTCAAAATTTTTCTCGAGGTGAACTGGGAAAGTCATTTGAAAGCAGCCTGGGAAGAGATATGGCTTAGAGTAGAAATGAAGCCTCAATCTGGTCCAGGGCATGGATTAATGCGAGGAAGAATGCATTGCTTCAAGGCTGACCAGACTGTCCCAGGGATCAAATGCCAGTCAGGGCTGCAGTGAGGCAGCCGATGCTATATCTACAATGCTCAAGAGAGAGATTAAAGATAAGTAAAGTCTGATTTATGAATTCAGTTAGGGACATGGTTATTTATAATACAACATTCTTGTTTGATGTTCCTGTCTACATTTAATTTTATTTCTGATAGTGATATCTCTTGTTGCTGTTATTCTTCCAAGCCCTGCTCATTTTTCCTTTCCTAGTCATATATAAAATATTTTTGCGAGGTTCTTCTTAGACATAAATATTTCCATTTGGTCCATGTCCATTTTAGTTAAAGGAACAGCTACAGAAATGTTCTACAGAGGTAACACTGAAGTGTTGTTGTCTTCTAAAAATATTTTTTGGTATCATAACTGGAAGTAGTTTAAATAATGCATATTTAAAATATAGTTAGCTTAGTTCTAAATCGTATCTTTTTAATAGTATAGCTTTGTTGGGAAAATTCAAAACTTCTCTGGGTAGTTAATAGATGCCAGTTAAGGACTATTGCAGAGAGAATATACTTTCAAAATATGATCTAAAGATGGTTTGCATCTTGATTGAGGGATACTAAGAGGAAGGTGCCATATATTGGAAATTTTCAGGTGCAGTAGTTTGGCAGAAAAAAGAAAAAGAGACTGCATTTTTGGGAGAAGAAAGTGAAGCTGTAGAGATCAGTATAGAAGACAACTAGCTGACTTGTCTAAATAAATTATTAAAAAATTATAAAAACAATGAGCTATTTAATGTACTGAGTCTATATACATTATAGAATGCTTACCCCTGAAAACCCCTTAAGGTACTGTGAGGCAGCAACGAGGTTTCTTCCTCCTTTTCTTCAGGTTTAACAACAATAACTCTCTCAATCTCTTTTCATAGGAGAGGTGCTTAATCCCGCTAATCATCTTCATGGCCCTTTCCTGGACCAGCAATAAACAGGTCCAGATCTTTCTTTTGCTGGTGACCTCAGACCTGTACACAGTACCATGTCACAAGAGCAAAGCTGGAGGAAAATCCCCTTGCTCAACCTGATGGCCACACTTCTTTTGATGCAGCCCAGGTTGTGATTTGCCTTCCAGGCTGTGGGCGCACACTGTCAGCTCATGTTCAGCTTTTCACCCATGATAACCACCGAAACCTTCTCCACAGGGCCGCTCTGAATCACATATTTTCCCAATCTGTACTCATATCTGGGACTCTTACCAACTCAGGTGCAGCATCTTGTATTTAGACACACTGAACTTCATGAGATTCTTGTGCGCTCACCTCTCAAGTTTGTCCCTCTAGATAGCATCCTGTCCTGTTGTGTCCTTGGAGACAGCTTCATAAGGTGAAGGAGTTTTAGCAGTTTTAGAGAGCACTGTTCTTACCAAGATATCTCTTGGCAAATATGTGCAGCATATTTTCACTTTTTTGGCTTTTTTCACATTCATATGGTCATATGGTTTGATTATTTTTCCCAGATAAACATCTTCTTTCCATCAGGATAAGTTAAAATAATGTTCATGTTTTCAAATCTGGGTAGGCTTTGTTTCAAATCTGTCTGTGATGTTTCAGTGTGCATTAACCTGCAAGTTAGGTGTCACAGGAAAGTTGAGATACATGAAAAAAGTTCCTACTGTGTACAAAGTTAATGAGACAAGGCTAAGCTAGCTAGAGTTACTTCAGCATAAGCTAAGAGTGTCTATACAAGCAGCTACTATGAATCAGGTGAGATGGGTGAAACTTGCACCACATCTTGTTCATTTATATCAGCCCTTTATTGTGCTTTGAAATCTAATGTTTTGATATAGTATGCATCATAGGTTGTAAATATATAATTAATACAGTATTTCCCTGCTATGTTTTACATTCAATTTTCTCTTCCTGAGCTGCATTAAACTACTGCATTTAAAAAAACCCACTCATATTCATGAGTGAGTTGAGTTGTATTGATTTCATTTAAAGTTCTTAACTGATATATATTATTTTGTTCAGTGTTAGATTACTAATGTGTATGTACAGTGATACACAGCAGTGATATAACACTGAATATTAATAATGAGTTAGCCTAGAAGTAGTTAATTTAATACTCTTTCTCTTTACATTGCATACAACCCACATTTTCAATTCATACTTTCTTTAACACCCAGCCTGGTAAAGTTTCACATATAAGTTTTATGTAACTAGTCACTTGTGGTAGAGTGCACTATTCTATCACTCCAAGCCTGCTACATGAACAAAGTCTAGATCTTTAAGATGTGCCTTTTTCACAATGCTCTGATGCTGTTTACTCAGTATGAATCATGTATTTTGTGCTCCTAGGCTGTGTTAGGCTATGTGAACTTGCTTTGGGCTTGACAGTTTTACCCTAAGCGCCAGATACTGAAAAGCAGTTTAGGCTCCTCCACTTCCATCACTAAACTGCAAATTAGCTTAAGCAAGATCATTTTCTTTAAGAATGGCATGGTTAATTTGTTTTAAATGTCCTGGACATGGGTAATGTTATGAAAGGGAGGACTGGACTGCCATATAGGGTATAGTCCCACAGAGTTTACATACAATCTACATCTACAGTCTGCACTGCCCACACCTCTGTTTCCACCAGGAGTGTCCGAATTAATGTAGGGCTGTGATGCAGCTCACCAGAGTGGTGTCTTACTGAAAAACTAAAGGTGTTGGTTGCATGCCTTGGGGAAGGGATAAGGGCTTTCAGGTATGTTTGAGTCTGCAAGGTGTCCTTGGATTGTGTTGGAGGATGTAAAGGGGGGAGGAAAGCAATCCTAGTATAGGTTTGTCCTTATGTTTTTGGGAACTGACTACATCCCTCCTCCAGCTCAGGTTTAATCTTGGAAAAAAGCTGGCTGGTACAGTTGAATAATGAGCTAGTGGTTTTGATTATGTGAGTAAGTGCTTCAGTTTTCTGAAGCCTAGCCTCTTGTGCTTTCCAACATGGAGAACATGTAGTTCTTCTTTAGGATTCAGGAAAAATAGGTGGCCTGAATCATGCTATTGACCTACTATCTATTTGTAAAAAGGTCTGAACTTTGCCTTTTAGGCAAATAAAGTGATTCCCTGTTAGCTTTGACATGCACTTTCACACTGTTCCAGGGATTATTACCTTTCATCTCTCTGAGGGCCTAAATGAGACACAACGTTGCTGCTATAAACCAAAAAGTATAGATCCCAAGCAAGAGTTGCCACAGTTTTTTTATAATTTGGCAAAACTTTCCAATATTTACGTTAATAGACTTCAAGGAGCTTAGGATACTATTCTCCTGCCAGAGCTGCTAATGATGGCAGAAATCTTCTCTCTTCCTCTTTCTCCTTCTTCTCTTTCTCCTTCTTTTTATCTCTGAGGTTTCTGGAAGATATTAACATCTCTGTTAGTTTGTCAAATCCCTGGGAGATTTTCCCCAAACTGCCACACCTGCAAAGAAGCTGGAGGAAGCTGCTCTGTCTAGCTTCAACCAGAATGGCTTATCATTAAAATTAGACCGGCGTTGTCTAGTAAATACAGAACTGACAGCCTGTGGTGTATTACACTGTGTGCTGCTGCCTTCTCATGTAAAACAGCTGGTTTTAAACACCAAATGAACAAACAGCCTTTCAAAGGCAGTTTCCCTTCACAAAGCAGTGTTTGTTGCCCTCATTGGCCTCTCTGATATCACTGCACTGAGATACATATATAGCATAGTTAAGTTGCAGTAAAAAATTATTTTAAAATTTTAGTTATGAACCATAGGTGATACCAGTAAATTCAGCAGCCTCTAGGAACTCTCAGGAGAGGCTGAGGTCAGCTGTAGAGCACAGCATTAGGAAGGATGAATCAATCCTATCCTCCCATTTATCAAGGCTGATACCCATGACAGGCTGACAAAGAACTAACAGTTGTGGGAGAATATTTAGCCTCCAAATTTAACAAGCACTTTGAATGTTTGCCATCAGTACCTAAGTTTTCACAAAAATTCTTTTCCTCCACTCTTTCTTTTGTCAATACTGATAAAGCACCAGCCTAGGTCTATAGTGTCAGTCCAGGTTTGTTTTCAGCAGTAGAAACTTGCTTTTGGTTTAGATATTGGAGAATTTTTTATTTGTGCTCAGAATTGCATGTTAGGTATGTTTGTAAACCTTAGACTTCATAAAGAGGAAGACTTGAGCTTAAATACTGTAATTAAAGGAATTTTGGTCGGTCCTATAGAGCGCAAATAAGGCCAAGTGGTCAAATTCTAAAATGCATTTACACTTGCTTTTGACAGGACATAGGATTATGGATACTGCTGTTCATGGAATGCTGCCTGGAACATCTATAAGCCTTCAACTGCTTTGCAAGGCTTGTATCATTAAAACTGTGGAGTCATGGTATGCATGAACCTTAAAAAAATCCACAGAGCAGGAAAAAAATAGTTCAGATTTGAATTTCTAAATCTTGTTGTAATACAAGCTTGTTAGAATAGTATGCAGTGTCAGGCGAATCAGGCAAGAGGGAAATAATTAACAGATTCTTTGTTTCTTTTGACCTCAGCTTCCCTGATGCTGATTAGGGAAGTTTCTTCTAGGGTAGGAGGCCAGGAGTTTTCAGATGAAAAAAAATATTATACACAGACATGGCATAATATTATGTCACCAGTCACACAGTAACATGCCCTCAAAGGAAAATATATTGCAGTATTCATTTACAAGATCTTTTAACAGTCGTGTATGATAAATGTCATTTTGATTTGGTCTGGTATACTGTTCTGTCTTGAGATGATAATTCTTTGCATTTTAATTTTATTAATGTAGCAAGTTAGAAAATGGTGTTCTGGATCCACATAGTGAATTATTCATTGCATTTCAAATATTAAGTTGCCATCAAATGCTTTCTGATCTGCATTACATAGAGTCATGCTGAATCTCTAATGTTTGGACTGCCTGTGTAATGAAGAACCTCTCAGACAGTGTTCAATCAAAATACACTTGAGAGAAAGCAGACACAGTATTTTGATAAGCATCACAACTACCCCATAGTGTTATTTTGTTCAGGTTTTTTGTCTCCTATGCAGGAAGAATCCAGAGATCACCACATCTCTTCTTAGAACTACCTGCTCAAGCACAAGAGTTTTGATTTTAAAGCTATTACAATGAAATCATTAGATGAGTTTCTAGGGCTGCTGTTACTGGTAAAGCTGTTAAAATAATTATTTAAACATCTCTTATTTACCCGACAGAAAACATACTCTCACTATTCTTTATAAGAAACGTGATAATGAGTTCAAAAAACAAAACATGTCTGTAACATAGCCTTCGATTGCAGTCAGAAAAAGGTGCTCTTCACCCCTTTTTGTGTTGAGAATGTAAAAATAAAAAATAAAACAAATCAAAAAAAACAAACAAAACCCCAAAACAAACAAACAAACAAACAAAAAAACCCCCACCAGAACTCATATGACTAAAACCAGGACTTTTAAGAGTTTAAAATATATGGAGATTAAGAAGAAAGTTAACTGTTTAGAGAGTCTAAGTCAGAAGGGAATGTTTGTTATTTTTAGACATTGACTGAATTTATTCCTTGTTGTTTTAGCAGATATGCTGTTTTGCTTTTGTTGTATTTGCTGTTATTTTAATGGCTGAATCACCTGATCTCTGTTTTAGTGCTCCACAGACACAAGTACTGGAAGACAAAAATCTGCATCATTCAGGTACACCGGAGTTTTTTGTTTCGCTTCTTTGTCCTTGGGGGTCTGGGAGAGAAATTGCTCTCAGAGTAAAGCTGTGCTTCGTGCCTACAGCTGTTTCCGTGGCCAGTTTTACATCCTTAAGCATTCAGAAACACGCCCGTGCCCTCCTGGCACGCTGTAATTCTCAAGCTTTATTATCTTTAAAGCTGTGGTTCGGTGCTAAGTCGCTAGGTGGCATGTGGCAATGAAGCAGAAGGAGGTTTAATGCTGGGAAGTTCTGGAGAGCGCAGCTGGCACCGGACTCCTTGGAACAAACACGTCAGAGTTAATGCATTGCCATCTGCCTCTATCTTATTCACTTGTTGGACAACACATCACAGTTGTCTATTGCTCAACATGCTTTTACTCATAAATGATACCAAAATCTGTTCAAATATTTCCTTTTGATAACTCCATGAAAAATCACTGTGCGCCTGCTTGTTGTAGAAATAGTCTTTTCCTCTTCTCCCATCCTCTGCCTAATAAAAGCAGCCCCAGACTGCATCTTCTTAAAAACATAACTAAAGTATATTAAAAAAAGAAAGATAAATTAGGGAGATACTGTGTGTGAGGGAGAATGAGTAGGAGGACATATCAGTGCATATTATTCTATGAAATTGTTATGATTAAAATAAAAGATTATTATTACAAGCATTAAGCCTACAAAAGAAAAGTTTCTGTCCCATCTGTACAGTCAATTGAAGGAAAATGGATCTGCCGCTTATCAGAATTCTCTATCACAGAAATCAGTGTAAAGGTGGTAATTCTGCAGATGGAGGATACATTTCCCTATAGAAATAAGCAATAGGAGCAACAGACAGGTACAAAAAATAGTATCTGTTCTATCTGTCAGCCTTTAAAAGTTTCTACCCATGTTCTAGGATGGCATTGATTATACAAAGATCAGAAACAAAACGTATTGTGTATTTTTGTAACGTTGTCTTAGTTCATTTAAAAATGTCAGAGGCTGTGGCGATCTATGCCAAAATATGTGGGGAAGCTGCAGACTAAAATTTTTTAGTTTTGTATGCCATCCCTTGTCTTAAGAAAAACACCCTTCTTATTTCTAAATTTTAAGCAGTATCAGTGTTCAGGTAGCCTATGGAAGCCAGTGGTTTAGTGATGATGTCATCCTGTCCTGTGAGATGTGTTCCCTTCACTTACCTCTGAACACTCTCTATGGAAAGCTTTAAAGACACGAGAATCTCAGGTGGTGTATGGGTGGAAAGACACAGATACTTTTCCTGATTTTCGTTTCTTCATTTGCTGCCACACCCATCTGCAGATGTAGAAGTTACAATGCTGTGAGGTACACAGGAGACCTGAATTTGGGGAAGTGAAATTTTAAGGTACTGAATGCAGAGTCATGATCAATTTCAAAAACTCCCCGGAGAAACGAGGCTCAGGGGAGACCTCCTTGCTCTTTACAACAACCTGAAAGGAAGTTATAGTGATATGGGTGTCAGCCTCTTCTCCCAAGTCTCAAGTGATAAAATGAGAGAAACAGCCCCAGGTAGCACCAGGGGAGATGTAGGTTGGATATTAGGAAAGACTTATCTGAAAGGTTTGTCAAGCATTGGAACAGGTTGCCCAAGGGAAGTCACCATCCCTGAGGGTATTTAAAATATGTGGAGATGTGGTACTTAAGAGACATGGTTTCAGGGTAGTGTTGGCAGTGTTATATTAACAGTTGGACTCAATCTTGGAGATCTTTTTCAATGTAAATTATTCTCTATGATTTTATGAATTTGAGACTCTATGGTCTTGTATCTTCTGTCTGAAGAAGTTCTCATCCCTTGAGGGGGGCTCACACAGGCTAAGAGGCAAAGACCTGCCAACGACCCCTAGCTGATCAGCTGAGAGTTGAATTTCTGGTGCATCCTCTGTGATCCAATCCTTTCCTTTGGACCATTGGAATAAAGGAGGATACTGTCTGGGCAGCTATTACTTAGAGCCAGCCCTTATCAAGGTATTATTAATGCACAAAAGGATTACAAACAAAGAAAATATCAGGATTTGTCCAGTTTCATGACACTAGCCATAATTTGGTGTTTGATTTTTAAGCACAAAATAGGGTCCACTAAAAAGTTTTCTTTGGGAGCCACCTGTATGTCAGAGGGAGCGAAATGTCATATGAATTTGACATAATTAAAGAAACATATCAGATGATGTCTGAAAACATTTAAAAAGAAGAAAAAAATGTAATTTCCATTAGTCAGAGAGAAAGAAAATACTTGGAATTTAAGCAGTCAACTGAAGTAACTGATTATGTCTCAGTACAAGCTTTGTCATTAGCATAGCAAAAAAACCATTCCCTCTTATAATGAATTAAATGTTCTTCCTTTCTGGATAATTTAATTGCAGAGCGAATAGGTCACTTAAAGTTAAGCAAGTGATTCATAAAACATAGTCCTGCTCTGCCTATCTTGAGACATAAATTACCCCTGTGTCTGTGCTTTTTACTTTATTTGGGCAGTTTGTGTGTGGTTATTTCTGCTTATGCTTGAACTGATGCATTTCATTCTGACCGTGACCTTGATGGCTGCCCTGGGTTTTTATTCTATACTATGTCCCAGATTTTGAAGATGGTTAAAATTAAATTTCTCTTTAATAAGGTAATCTGTCTTAGCAGACATTGATTATCTACTTAAACAAGTATTTAATCACTCTTAATAGGACTGCAAAATGTCTTCATAATATAGTGAGGAATAAGAATTTATGAAGAGAGAGAAAAAGAAAAGAGAGATGCCTTTGTTTGTCACTGCAAACATTGTATCTGCAATCAGGAATGCATTTCAAATCCAAATAAGTGAATTAGGATGTCTACATTTGATTATTTGTCCAGACTGTCTTCATAGGCAATGAGTCTGATTCAAGATGCCTATTTATCTCTATTAACTCTTAAGTAAGCATTGCAAACTACTTCAATTGTGGTTGTCTAAACTTAAGTGAGACGTATCCTGCTCACCAGGACAAAATGTTTCACTACTGAAAAAACTTCCTTGCTGGTAGATAGCACGAGGAACAGCCTAAAAGAACTTGTTTCAAACTCACACAGGGTGAGATATATACCTCTTAATTTTGGATGCCTAAGTTCAAGATGAACAATTTTAGGAATAATTAATCTGGTTTTGACACTTATAGGATAAGTTGAATCACAGCACAGAGATGAGAACAGAGAGATTTGTGCCAATTTATTGTCTTCCCTTATCAGAACCATATTCAATGTGCATTGCAATGGTTGCTTGCAAGGGGTTTATCTTCAGGTGAGCAACGGTCCTGATTGTTTTGACTTCAGTTGTATGAGAATTCATACCCAGCAGCAGTACCAAAGGGAGTAATTCTGATATCAAGTCCCCCATGATCTGAGCCCCTGAAGATTTGGATCAAGCTTTGCAGTTTTTTTTTAGTTGTTAATCAGTAGCTATAGATGAGCAATTATGATAAAGCAATTGCACTGTGAACAATGTATGCTCAGCTAATTTTTTGCTTTAAGGAAGAGTGAAGACAATCCCAAATTGAATGGGCTGTCTGTATGAGAACCAGCAGGAGTGTGTGGTACAGTGTGGAGCAGAACTGATCAGTATCTAGGGGGAAGGTAAGCTTGGAAGGATGAGTGTGCAGCCACTGACTTACTGACTGCCAACTCAAAATGGACCCCAGACTCCAATGGAAGAAAGAACAGCACATCAGGACTAATTAGCATGAGAAGTGAGAGATATAGCTGGCAAACAGGGGTTTGAGTAGCCTCAAACTTAATAACTGTTATGTACCATGCAACCAATAAATGCTGATACATTTGTTTATTAAATTTTATAAATAGCGTAAGGTTTTGATGATAGGTAAGTTAGCCATTTATTGGTTACCACCCAGCTTTGTGCCAACTAGAATGAAAAGAGAAATACCTCTCCTTGGTGTGTGAATTACTGCTGCCCACATTTGGGACAATGTTCCCACCATTATCACAGGTAGTTCAAAGAGACTTAAATATGGAGGTAGTTCAGGGGAGACTGAAATGCTTCTTGTGCATATTTTCAAGTGTTTCCAGCATTCAATGACTAGAATTTGTACTTAGTTCAGTGTCATGTTTGCTGTATTAACTTAACTTTTACTCATGTTCACTGAGACATGGTCAGGTTTTATATTAATTTTCTTTTCTGCTGATAAATTCTTAAAAAGTATGTCTTTTGGCTGCAGTGAAAAGCAAAGATAGTCCAGAAAGAGCTTTGATATATAGTCTTGTTTAAGTTTGTGAAAATGTATTATTTAGAAATAATGTGATTGTCTCTAATATAAATGTTACAATAGGAATTTACAAATGGGACAGAGTGCTACTTTTAATATGTTCATTTTCACAACTCTCATTTTGACTTAGGGATATAGGATAAAACACTCAAGAATCATATATCACATTCTATTTCCCCTTTCCATATACATTACTCCTAACTTTATTGTATTATTTTTTTCCCAGTTACAGTCAAACATATGCAGAGAATTAGTCCATTGTTTTTCTTTTCATAGTCTAAAAATTCTTTCCTTTATTCATATGCTATTTAATTACTTAGAAACTGACTGGGCATTAGATGTTTGAAGCCACTAAACAAATCAATGCTCATTAATAAACAGAGAAAATATAATTGTTTCATTTCAATTAATTGATCCTAGTTACTCATGAGCATTATCTCTTTAGAGAAAGACTATTGTTTGATGTGCAAGGCTTCCCAGTATTATCCATCGTTACACACTCAGATTAACAGATCAACTCCAGTCAAATTGAGACATTAATAAAGTTCACAATACTGTCATAAATTATAAGCTTTACTAATAAATGAAATTGTCACTTGAGATTCATCATAAGAATATATTTTCTGTTGGGCTAAATAAAACACACACACACAAATACACACACACATCATTTAAAGAACTATATTAGAACAGAATGATGTCTGTCTTACTATTCCTGTCAAAAATATTTCATTTCAAAAACATGATTTTGTTGCTTACTACAATATTCTCCTACTGGTAAAGGTGCAAACATCCTATTATAAACAAATTCAGGAACATAAAGAACTGCATAATATAAGAAGTCCTACAGCAATGAAATAATTGTAATTAACTTTTAGCACCATTAGTTATATCATTTCCACACCTTAAGACTGAAGTGTGATTTATTTGCTATTTTATTAGATGATATCAAAAGCATCCTAATTTTGTAATTTATATTATTTCCTGTGCAATTAAAAGTTTAAAAAAGTATAAATGCATTCTAAATAGAATATGATGTGTTTACATTGTAAGAGTTTATTTTGTTGGCACAAAATGACCTTGCTAATAGAGCTGAACAAAAATGTACAATAGGAGCACTTCAGAATGTCAGAATGCAATCCTGTTTCCAGTCAGAAAGAGAAGCTCACTTCTGGGCAGCAGGGAGTCCTAGCTGATGCAGAACCAAGAGCTTAAAGGTAAGTCCTTGACTGCTGCAGGCTTAACACTTTGCTTCTGCTTTCCACAGCAGGTGGCCGGAAGACATAGCCTGATATAGTGAGACACATGATTATAACCTATTTGCTTAGGGTGTCTGTCTGGTAAGTAAAACTTCCCAAATTTTGACAGTAATGATACAGTTCCACAGGACAGGCATTTTGGTTGGTGAATCATGGATACAGTGACAGTGAATTTTTCATGTACTATAGCTTGCCTGCACAAGCATAGATATAACCAAACATGAAAAATTCTATGCAAGTGACCTTGCTGATAGTGAAATGCTTATTTTCTGAAAGTAATTAGTGAGTGTCGTGACAGGATATACCAGCAGGAAAAATATGTATAAAAATCTTTGTATCTATATCAGAGACATGGATTATTAAAACTGCTTATAGACATTATACATCCACTCCTATATTTTCATATAAATGCAGAATTGAGTGCCACTGAAGAAAAATCCCTTCCATCTGAAAGCAGCCTTCATTTCTCTATGTGCAATGGAATGCATTTTCAGTGCAGTTCCAAATACCTGTATAGATATTCCAAATACCTGACTAGAAATACATCTTATTCCAACTGCCTCAGAAAAAAACAACATCCAAAGCAGAGCTTTTCAATCTTTTCAATCATGAAGGAAAACATTCAGTGCAGCTCCAAGTTCATAGAATCATGTTGAACACAAATTTTAGATTATCAGCTGTCTTGAAAATATTTGCCATAAGCATGTGCAATTAATTTACATTTGATTGGATCCTGTGGAAGCTGTGTGTTTTTTCAGTACAATACTGGTTATTAAGAAAAAAATATGTTCACAGTCCTGTTTCTCTCTACACAACTGGAATAAACAAGCAGAGAAGCCTGACAATCTGAAGCAAGAAAATTCCTTTTCTTCTGAATGAGTCCTGTGTTCCAAAGCACTCTGTTCTCATAATTTTGAAATACCCTGTGTTTATCCTTTCCTTTCAGTCCACGATATAGCCTGCTACCTTTTCCCTCTGCCCCCTCCCTTTGCAGCTCTGTCCGTAGAACCAGCTGTCATCCAGGGCTGCCCGCATTAAGGAACCACTGAAGAGCCATCCCGTGATGGGACATCATCTACAGTCATGGTTCAATTAAGTGAAAGGTCTTCTTAAGGATTAATTTGTGCTTAGAGACACTGATCTTCATTTCTTCTTTAATAGTCAATGAAGAGAGACAAGGGCTTCTCAGCTGCTAATTTAGTCTATAAAGTTGGATTCTTACAGAGGGTGATTCAAAGAAGGATCCTGCCTTTTTCATTTATACAAGGGACTGGACTTTGTTAGCACTATTGAGATATTCCCTGAAGACTTGCCTTTTAACAAAAGTGAAGACACAGTAAAATATGTACAACTTGTCAAAAATCTTCCCTGGATTCCAGTCTTTATGCACACTTGAAGCATTTCTCTCTTCACCTCTTGTTCTGTGAGGTATTACCTCCAGGTCCAACAGTAAAAGTTGCTTGTATTATCTCTCTACATATTAATTCTTCTGGCACAAAAAAGGGTCAACTTTTCAATTGAGAGAATAATTCAAATTTAGAGCAATTAAGGGAAAAATCATTTAAGGGAGAAAAAGAACCAGTTTATACTGGAAAACTATCAACCATCTTAGCCCACTCCTTTCTCTCTTGCATTGGCAAAAGGATTTTCATGCTAACCATGTAAGTAAGCTTGTATTACTAAACCATCTTGGGTTCATCTCCTTGTCAAAGTTGTTAATCTTCTTTCTCTTTTTTTTTCTTTTTCTTTTTAATTTTTTTGGGTCAAGTCTAAAAACAGAGTACTTAGATACAATTTCTCATTAGAAATTACTTCAGAGTCAAAACTTATGGTTTTAGTTCAAACCAGATGCAAATTCTTTAGCCTCGAAGTACTTTGCCACATCTTTTTTTAAATTTCTTGTCTTTCCAATAATCAGAGGAATACAGTATTTTTACAAATGTCAGAAGTTTATAACATTCTGCCTCTACAATTGATAAAAATACATAACTCTTTTTACTCTAAAAATAAATAGTGCTTTTAAAAGATCAAATTATATTAGATTATTTGTAAGTTTTAGTCTGGTTGTACCATTTGAATCACTTAGACTAAAAGCTGATGCAGTATAGACAGTTAAGAATTAAAGATACAGAGAGCTAAAAGTTTTAATTTCAAGGAAACATATTGGTCACTTCAAAATAAGGCACAGATTTTTCAGAAGTGATTAACATTTATTTTAAATGTACATAATGCTTTTTAGAAATAGTTCACCATATTTCAAGGTCAACAGATTCACTTCAGAAAATAAGGATTCTTTTAGAGTTGTTAGCCTGTGCACCTCTCTTGTAAGTACCTGTTATGCACAGCATGAAGAAAATGACACTTTTTTATTATCATGTTGTTTTTTAGATAGCAAGGTTATAAGTTCAAAGGTGCTCTAAGCAAACAGCATGTCAACTCCTCTCTCTGCCAGCAGAGACTGTATAAATGAAGATTAAAGTAAAAATAGATAATCTAAAGTTCCACTAGAGAAGTCCATTGAAAAGTTTGTGTCTGAAAGAAAGAAGCACACACAATATACCAGTCTCATGTAACTGGCATGTCACACCAACATAGATTTTAAACAAGTACTTTATGAATATTATAGTTTAATTAAATTACTAGGGTTTTTTTGCTTTAAGAAAAAATGCTTTCCATCGAAACAAAGCTGAGTAATTCAATAATTAGTTGTTCATTGGAACAATGTTTTGGTGGAAATAGAACCAACTCCAAGATTTTGACTCAACCTTTAATCTTTAGTTAATCACTAAATTAAAAAGTAAAGATTAAGCTATTCTTCTTCTGAAGAAGTAACCACCCAAAGGAAATAATCTCTTTGAAAGCTCTAGTATAGTCCTGTCACCATCACCAAGCATCAGTAGAAATTTTAGAAGGGAAATGGGTTAGATAATTTAAAAGAAAAAATAGTAACATTTATTTTAGGAGTCATTCATGGTGGGAAAAAATATGGGTCAGGTTAAAACTATATGGAAAATGAATGTTAAAAGAGTAAAATTTTAGGATTAAGCCAAGGATTGAAGAAGTTTTAAAATCTGAAAGAGAAAATATTTCAGATTATATCTACAATCTCATCTTTCCTATATATATGCTCATACAAAATTGTTGATTTCTAAGTTAGCAAAGACAGGAAAACCTTTCAGTTTTCTATGAAATTGTATTTGCATATTAAGAAAACAATTGTGGGTTTTATTTTTGTTTTCTTGTGGGTTTATGTAGAGTTTGGTACTGTGGGTTGTTTGGGTTTTTTTTGGTGCTTTTTCATAGTTTGTAAAATATTTTTAGTAAATAAGGGGGTTACAGATTATGAATTTTACATTCTACAGATGGCATCATCTGACTATTAATTGTCTTTGAAAGGAAGAAATCAACATACATTGTTTTCAGCACTATGACAAAATGTTAATAAAAATGTAAGAGAAAAATTGGGAAAATTTACAAATATCAAAATAATCAGTAAAGGTGAAATCTGTCTCACTAAGCTGTAACACCCTGAAAATGGGGGTTTATATATTTTAAACTGTATATGAAAGTTTAACTTCGCAAGTGAGGCACAGAGAGATAATAAAAAAAATCTAGTAATTTAATTAAACATCCACATTATTATTATCTTGCCTTTAGGTAATTTCTAGACAAAACCAAATAAAGTTTAAAATGTATCCTACCTAGTGTATCTGGAAGTCATTGAATCAGGACAATTTTCATGCTGTTATGAATATATTTGTTCTGCTTTTAATAAATATAAAGGAAGAACAATTTCAGGGCTTTGGATGTCAGGTGCTCACCAAAGAAGCTCTATCACTCCCCTTCTCAACTAGAAAAGGGAAAGAAAACAACACAGAGCCCGTGGATTGAGATAAGGACAAGGAGAGATCACTCATCAATTACTGTCACAGGCAAAGAAGACTTTACTTGGAGAAATTAGTTTCATTTACTGTCAATTAAATCAGAGTATGATAATGAAATGGGCTGCTGGGGCATAGCTGCTTCACCATGGTCTGCACCACGGGCTGTGGGGGAATTGGCTCAGGTACCTGGAGAACCTCCTGCCCAACCTCTTTCTCTGACATTGGTCTGCAGGCCCGTTGCTCTCACATGTTCTCACTCCTTTGGCTGAATTGCACAGGGTTTTTTCTCCTTCTTAGATGTGTCATCCCAGCATCACTCATGGACTCGGTCTTAGCCAGCAGTGGGTCTGTCTTGGAGCTGGTTAGCATTGGTTATGTCAAACATAGGGGAAGCTTCAAGCAGCTTCCCACAAAAGCCATCCTGCTACCAAAACCCTGCCACAAACCCCAAATACATCCCACCCTTTGACTCTGCTTTGTCTCAAATTCCTCATGTCCTTGTTTGTGAGCCAACAAGGACTGTGCTATGTTGATTGTGGCTGGACCACTAACATGTGCTGTCATTGCCTTCCTCATCAGGGTGAGAAAATAACATGGGAAAAATCTCATGGTTCACGATAAAGGCAGATAATAAAATAAAAAAAAATAATATTAAAAAAAAAAAGGCTGTGTGTGGAAGCAAAGAAAACACAAATGATTTCTTCTCTACTTCCCAACAGCAGGTAATGTCCATCCACTTCCCTGGAAGTAGGGCTGCAGTGCACATAACATTTGTCCTGGAAATCAATTGTCATATTAGCAAATGCCACTCCACTGCCTCCCAATTCTCCTAGGCTTCATTGCTGAGCAGACACCATATGTTAAAGAATAACTCTTTGGCCAGCCTGGATCTGACATCCTGGCTGCGTCCCCTCCTAAGATCTTGCTTCCTCCCAGCTTCCTGGAGAGAGAGAAAGGTTGGAGATACAGCCTTGATGTTGTGCAAGCTCTGCTCAGCCAAAGCCAAAACACTGGTGTGTGTTGCCAACACCTTTCCAGCTACCACTCCAAAGCACAGCAGGATGTGGGCTGCTATGGGGAAAATTAACGCCATCTGTCAGACCAAATACAGCAGGCAAAAGACAAATTGAAAAAGTAGTATTTACATTTTACTGAAGAGTTATTCTCGGTGGCTTCATAGCCTAACAGGAAGTGGCTTAGACAATTCAAAAGACATAAATAACGTCTTTTATTTTTAGAGTATAAACACCCACTGTATTTATAGTCATTCTATTTTCTGAAATACATTTTCAGTCGTTCTATTGAGGCTGTTGGTTCATATATATTTCTTAGGTTAATGCAATAAATTTGCACTAATTTCCGTTTTCCAGCCAGATGTCTCCACCAGACTATGGAATCCTTAAAAAGTTTCTCATAGTTGACTTCAAAGCCTGAGGTAATTGCTTTATCACAGCAGGTTAGGAAATCCATGTCTGACACAGAGGTTGAGTCCTGAAAATAGTACAGGCATACAGGCTTATGTTTTATGCATATTTTGAAGACAAATTAGCTTGTTTCAGGAATTTTGATCTCAAAAGATTTAGCTCTTGAAAATATGGATGTTCCTTTATCACTCATTCCAACTGATGCTTCTGTTAAACATTTCATTTTATCAGAAACTCTCTTGCAAGAATCCTACTTAGAAGCATCAGTGCAAAGAATATGAGAATAGTGGACAATCTTCTGGGGACAAAAGAATAAGAAATAGTAAAGGAAATTTTACTGTTTTGTTTGGTGAGTCTGCTCACATCCATTGAACTGGATACATCCCAGAAATTTTGAGACTCCTTTTATCTATCAAAAAAAGCCCTCCACAACTTAAGACATTTGCGAAGTCCCACTCCAAAATGATCCTTTGTAACTGGAGGCAGGTTTACCAGGTCTCTAGAACCCTCCTTTCTCATAAAAGCCTGAGAGCACATAAATAAATTAATTAGGCAAAGACCCTTGAGCAATGTATCAATCCTCAGCTGGAGAATCATTCTCAGCCACCATTCTTCTTTTACCCATACGATATTGTCACATCTCAAAGCAATTGCTCTGTGCCTGATGGGCATTAAAAACAAAAGTACAATTATGTTAAAGAAAATATTACAAAAGAAACTTTAAGGCAAGAAAATGCAAAAGTAGATAATTCTTGAAGTACTTCCTGAAGTTCCTCAGTGTCTCTTAGCTAATTTAGGAATGTGTGCTGTCTCTCATTTTCTTTCTAACATATTTAAGGTGAAGTATCCAACTTGCTGTTACAAGAATTTGATTCCTACTTCCCTGTTACTGGGATTCTGGACAATCCTACTCAGTGTCTTTATTTTTTAAGCTGTGCCTTCTAGCTCTTTTCACCAGCATTTCCTGATTTACATTTCCTGCAGTAGCGTCTGATTTGTTTACAATCTTCTCAAAGGTTTTAGGCTGTTTTCTCACTCTTATCTTTCTAAAGACATGTTTGTGAAACAGCATTGCTGATGTCTCAAAAACCAGCAATTTTTTAATCACCATAGAAGACTTCAATATTAATTTTTGCTGTAAGTGCTGCATAAAGACCTATCATCATTCAACAGATGGTGAATTGGGAACAGTATCATTACAGAAGTATTTAACTTCCGAAACACAGTGTTGGAGAACAAATGGAACTGATAATGGTATTAATATTGAATAGCCTTGGCTATTCAGATTTCTGACAGCTGACAGATTTCATTGCTAAGTCATTAGAAATCAACAGTTTATACTGATCTGGATATCCTTGTAAGGATTTAATAGAGAATAACCTTTAAAAAGTCAATTTAAATTAATTATATAAATAAAAGAAGAGGTTCTGTAAATGTTACCAAAATGTCTTTGGTTTGCAGTGGTCAGTTTTGAGCTAATTTAGGGAATTAGTGATGCTAATGGAGGAACTAAGCATATCGATTCACAGACATTCTGGGACTCCTGCACATTCAAAAAAATTATCAGAGTCCTGGAAAAAAAATTGTGGAAAGGCATTATGGCCTCTTCTCACTGAAAAGTCAACTGTAAGGCTGTCAGGGGTACACTTGGAAGGAGGAAGGAAGAAAACATCAGGTAGGAAAAAAAGGTAGTACACGTAGGTATAAATTTTCTGCTGCAAGTCCAAGTTAGACTGCTTCAAACAGAATAAGAACAAAACCCCAAGGCCATTTTAGTTTTATAAATAAACATGAATTAAAAACAAACAAACAAAACTAAACAACACCCAACAAAACAGACTTAACTCAGCTTGAAAGACGTACCTCATACACCAGAAGCAGTCCAACTGCATTAGCACTGCACTCAACCAAAGCCCATATATTGGCCCCCTGCACTTGCTCTTAGGCAGACAGCATAAAACATGTGTGGAACAGCACATGGAAATGTGAGTGTCCATGAACAAAGTCAAAGCCAAAGATGCAATGTCTAAAGTTAGAAACACTTGATCATTTTTGTCATGGGACCCTAAAAATCAGGTATCTATAAGATAACAAAAATTATTTGGCAACAGATAACTTACATTGATCTACAGAGTTAGAAGAGGAAGTAGCAAAAATAGTTTTAAAAATTTAAAAAGAAAAATTACCTATCCCAAACAAAAGCAAACAAACTAAACAACCAAGAAAACAAATCAAAAGTCCTAATCCCAAAATCCCTACAAACACCCTGTTCAAGAGCAGGCCTATTCAATGGACTTATGTAGCATGCAGGAAATAGAGAAGTCTCAATAAAATCATCCAGATGATGATTATTTTCAACAATGAGCATTAGTGCATCTGCTGTACATGTTTTGATCTTAGTTGCTACTAATGTTAACTATATTTCTTAACTCCATTTATTTTACTCCATTTTTTATGAAAGCAAGATAATAAGGGAAAAGTAGAAAGATATAGACATATAAAACTTAAATCTGAATTTAGACATGAAGATTCTGGAAAGACACATCTTCTCTGTTAACTTGTAGAAATGGGACAGCTGCATCTTCTTTGATTGTATTCAAACCTCAGTAATTTTCAAAGATTTTTGTCTTGACCAGTATATTTAAGTAAGATACTTCCTGGACACAGTCCAAACTCAGCATGCATTATACAGAGATTAATGGTTTTCATTTGTATCTACTGTCATCCACTGTTTTTCAAGGAAGTAAATAATTACAGATACCCAAGTAAAAGAAGAGATTAAATAATCCCTAAACTTTTTTATTGTAGAAAAGCAACTTCTCGGGTCATAAAAATAAATTAAAGAGATCAACAAAAATTAGGAATATTGGTCACACGGATTATATTTTTAAAAGTTACAATGCCAAAAATTCTCATTCCTATTTAAATCAGATTGCACTCATTAGAGTCTAATCATTGGCTGTACTTGTATGAAGGAAAAGAAGAATTCAAGTATTAATCAAATGAAATAAATATCCCCATCATTTCCTAATTGTACTTCCACATTAGTATTATCTTGCTTTTAGGTAGTTTCTAGAGAAAACCAAAAAAAGTTTAAAGTACCAAACAGGAAAAAATACATAACATTCTATAAATTAAAATAAAAAGTAGCATTTTCTATATAACCCTGATATTCATATACTTTGGATTATACAACAGAGACACATCTCATAGGTAACAGGGGCATTGCAGAAATGGGTACAGCAGTGAATCATAATGGGAAGTTTCTCTGTTCTCAATCCTGTCCCTACTATGTGTGCACTTGGTGTGGACCTCTGAGTCTCCTGTGTGTCCTGAACATTCAAACCCAGATCTCTCAAAGCACCCCAGGACACTGGAGTAAAATTACTGCTAAAAGTAAAATATGAGGGACTAAGAAGTTTCTAGATGTTGTGGGAGACATACTGTGGACACAAATTTTCTAGTTCCTTGTGATTGAATGTTTATCTATTTATTTCTTCATAAAAGCACACTTAGAACAACATGAACCTATGTGTTAAATGTACACCTTAACTGTAAAAAAACCCCAAACCAAACCAACAAAGAGACTGAATGCTTTGTTCAGGATACCATGTTCATAATGGATAATAATGGTATTCACAAAGTTGAGTAATTATATATAGAATATTTGTCAAAGTTTTAAAATAATGTAATGTTTTCTTTTTATACTGTTCTAGGGAAATAATATACTGCTCCAGGATACATTGCATGCTTTAAAAATGTAATGAAACCTTCATAAACATTGTCTACTCAGCTGATTTGGCTTCAAATAATTTCAGAGAAATATGGAATAATTTACAGTATCAACCCCTGTGTGAGCTGAATGCTAGTGCATAGGAGAGACAAGTACTTCAATGAAAATTTTTTTCATACAAAATAAAATTAATGTTAACAATATGACATAGAGGAGATGATGAAGCATTGTATAATTCCGGGTAAAGGATTTTTCCAAAATAGTACACCAACAAAGTCCATGCAACCATCACTGAGATTCACCAGATTTCCTAAAATCAATTATTTTCATAAAATCAATTATTTTAGTTTCCTATATTCTAATTTCTGTATTATTACCTAAGAATGTGAGGTTCTAACCAAAAAGAGGCAAAAAACCATGAAATTAAAAAATTAATTTAGTTAAAAGCTTTAATACATAAATCAAGAGGACTGAAGGCAAAAGCAGAATAACAGAGCTGCTTTCACCTTGTCATTCAGAATGATTTTTGAATGCCAGAGGATATCACGATACCAACAACAGTTGTTATATTCTGAGGTGGGAAAACAAGTATAGATCTTTAATAAAGGGTAAAAAGAAAAAGTAGTTCCGATAAATCATTAGGGAGATAAAAGGTGATCTGCAGTTTTGGACAAGTGATTTAGCTACCTGCCAGGTTGTCCACTGAGCACTCTTCATTTCATTGTTCAGCAGCTGCATTTAAGTATTTGCCCTTCTTCAAGTGCGCAAGGAAAACTTCCCCACCCAGGAGAGGAGTGGTGAGAGCAGAAGCAGTGGCTCCTGTGAATGCTCCTGCCTCTGCTCCCTGCATTAGTGCCAAATCCAGAAAGAGGTGGAGAGAGCAGTGAGCTGTTGCTGGGGAGCAAAGTGCCCAGCCATATGTGTGCAAAAAGAGCAGAGCAGGACCACTGATCGTTCTCATGGTCAGACAAGCCCTGCAGTCACTGTGATGTCTGCAGGAGCGCAGTCTGAAGTGGACACACGCAGCTGAGCCAGCAGGTTTGCATGGCCAGATCAATGACATAGCTCAGGCAAAGGCCATGACTGTGGGTCTGAGCAGAGGGGCAGCTTCAGTGCTGTGGGGTAGAGGTTTCCAGCAAGGCCTCCACGAGGTCCTTCTGCCACCCAGAGTCCTCTCCCAGAGATTTTTTGAAATATTAGGCAGCTGCACCACATCAGCACTGTCTTTGAGCACAGTCAGTCTGGCCTCTAGAAGGGAAGGGAGCTATAGAGCCCCTGTGCAAATTCATCCCTGTGAGGCCAACCTTGGCCTTTTCCCAGTAAGGCCATTAAGAAATGATGGCTCATGGTCATGTCAGGGGCAATGAACTCAGGGTAGCACTAAAGGACAGGAAGGGCACTTGACTACAGTAAGTAGGCAGTACTTACCTTCTGCCCTCATTCTATGAAATATCTAAGAAAAGGCAAGCAAAGAATCCAGAAAAAAACCCCACCTAAAAATTTTAGATAAAAAAATGCTATGACCACACTCAAAAACCAAGAGAAATGATATTTTATAATAGGATCTAGACACGTCAAGCAAGAATTCAGGCTCTCTGATATATTCATTTTACCTAGTTGAATCTACAGGCTGGTTGAAAAGTATTATAAATCCCACATAACTACTGAGATACTTCACAATATATAAATATAAGCAATTCAAAATTATAATTTGTATTGGCAAATAAAACAGCTGAAATAATGCTATCGAACCAGATATTCAGCTTTGTGCTTAAATTTTAAGTCAGCAGTGTTTGTCTAGCTACCTAAGATAAGACCCCCATCTATTAGGTCCAAATTTGCTATTAGGATCACCTTTGCTAATTAAATCTACCTTTGGTATTAGAAATGTAAAAATACTGCAGTGTTTTTCCAGTAAATTCTCAAACAGCTGCTAAATTTTACTGGTCTTCATGTTACGCACCTATTAATTTCTAAACCTACTATTTTGCAATTGTTTCCAGGTGTTTGTTTTATTGTTGATTAATAACAGTTTTTGCTGTTGTGAAGAGTGTTAATTACTCTCCTGAACCTTTCTGTAAGGCAGATAATAGAGATCATGGAATAGTTTAATTACAGGCTATTGTTGCAGGTATAAATGGTTCGTTTCAGAAGAGCTAAGTGAGCAATAAATTTAATTCAGTACAGAACTGGGACATCAAGATCAAATACTGAATTTTTGTAATAAAGAATTTTTTTGTTGTTGTTCTGAGGAGTTATAATTTTTGGAAGAAGTTAATTATAATTATTTAATCCATAATGCATCTCATCACCCTCCAACTAACATTTACAAGAAAAACTTTGTTCTCAGTTGTCCTTGTGCAAGTAGAGTTGCACAGGCTTATTTGGTTATAGTTTGATACATAATTTTTATCTCTAATTTTCAAAGGTGTGTACTTTTTTTTCTTCAGATGTATACATTTTTTACTGCAGAAATAATATTTTCATGTTTTTCCATGAAGTGGCTAATGCATATACTTACACAAGACCCTGCTACACATTGCCCTGCATATTTGAATGAAATCTGTAGGGGAGAAAAAAAGTGTTTAATGTAAAATGCTCATAAAATTTGTTTTATGTTAATTCTTTTAAATGTATGAAATTTTAAAGGATTTTAGCTCTTAAATCTTGTCTTGATACTACAGTTATTCAAATATTTTATGTGCATGATAAAGCAGCAGCTAGGGATTGCTTCAGGTGCTTTAAGGTATGTAATTTTTATAATCAGGGAGCATGATGCCCAGCCTATTGTTGCCACTCCAGAGGCACATCCCTGCACACATCCTCTACCTTTATATTTGTCTGCCAACTCTGTGAAAATGTTTCACGTAGCCTCAAGTGATGGCAGTTGTCAATGTTTAGATATATTGAAAGAGATTCAGGTTCCTGAAAAATATTAATTTCAAAGTGATACTGCATGGCATTCCAAGAAACAAATGGGAAACCTTTATAAAGGTTTCCTTTTTCCTTTTCCTTTATAAAACCTTTATAAAGGAAACCTTTATAATAGCTGCTAAGCTATTTATTGCCTGAAATAATGCAGGCAAAAATCTATTACATAGATCATCAGGATCACATTTTTAGATTATGTGTAGAAATTCCAGTTGCTGGAGCAAAAGGTTACAAACAATGTTTCCAACACTAGTGGAATGAGAACAATACTCTGTCAGGATGAAAATAAATCATAACCCCATAGTTAACTCTAGAAATGAAATAATTCTTTAAGTAATTGTTATAAGAAATGAGAGACAGAGTATTGAAAGTGAATTGTGAAATATTAATGTTGCAATTCAAGAAAATACTGACTGACTATCTCATGTACAGAGATTGTAACAAGGACACCATCCAGACAACCATGATTAGAAGATACAAATCAAAACACTTGTGCAAGTCTGGCATTGTGACTGGTTGGAACAGAGCGATAACAGTCTAACAAGGTCTATTTAATGTAATATAAAATATGCTGATGGAATGGTGATCTTACATAAAAGGCAGATTAAAAAGAAACAATCTACATATTCTTGAGAAATTACTGAAACATAATTTAAAATCTGCTTGATTGTATTCATAGGGAAGCTATTAGATGAGGTTTTCTTTTCAAATTCTTACTGCACAGTATGGAAACCACGCTTGCACTAACAGTCCTTGATTTTCAAGATTCTCCTTAATATGGCACATTAGGGAACCAAGAGCAATGTCCATCCGCAGAACTGACATTTCTACTTTCTAGGAAGAAATTGCATTCAGCAATACTATCACATTATGGCATAACATTGTCATTGTAGCCAATAGAGGTGTCAAGTATCTCAGATGAATTGACTTCAGTCCAAGCTTCTAGGGCTTTAAAGACAAGCTTACAAGAGGTAATACCCAGTGTTATGAACACCTCAGCTAGCTCTAAATGCTACAATGTGACTGCACAGTGCAGTACCATACTCTGAATGCAGATTTATGCTACGTTAGACCTTGGAAGCAACATAAGTACAATAAGATAACCCCTGGCAGGCACAGGCACATCACAAAGGTGCCTCCAGTTTCAGAACTAGCTGGGACACAGCCTCTGCCTGGCTTGTGCTGTGCAAATATAAATTATGCATTCTCATGTGAGGAGCTCTTCAGAAGTGCACTTTTGTTCAGCTCTGAGGACGAATAATGTGCAGTATATATTCTTTGTGCTCAGGTGCTTTAAAGCTGTAGCAGGAGTTTCCACAGACTTCAAACATCAGGAGCGGCTGACCTAGGGACATTCCCTTCATTTTTCCTTTTGTCCCCAGGTTCTAAAATGACCTTGTTATCTTTTTCTGTAATTTCAAATCTGGACCTGAAATGTAGGCCACAACTTAGTGTAAATCTTGGTGTGCTTTAGATTTTATTGATGTTAAAATCATTGATAAACCTAATGAAAAGAAAGCACCTATACATCCCTGAAGAAAGATTTGAACTTTGCAAGTACTAAGCATGTACTAATTTAAGAGTGTTGATAAGCATTCCATAATTATATATTAACATTAAAAACAGTATTATCTAAACTACTACACTATTTACGTATAGAGAACTAAAAAAGCCCCATTTTTTGTCTAGAAATACAACATGAAACAATATAAGAGAAGTTACAGATTGAATATTTGCAGCAGTAAAATAAAAAACTTGACTAAAGGCTTTTATTTATATATTGTATTCAAGACTATACTTTCTTTTTGTTAAAGGCAATAATTTCTTGATTACAATATATTTGTTTAACTGGATGAATAATACAGTTAAGTGCCTCATTAAATGACGGTCTATTGTATATTCTATCAGCCAATGGTGAGATTAATTTATCTAACTAGACACATTCATGAGGAATCTGTCACTAGGTGATGATTTAGACCTCAAAGGTTTGGTATTTAGACTATCATCCTTAGGCCAGGGAGAGATCAGGTAGCTTCCTCTGGAAAATGCTGCAAATGCTTCAGCTCAGGAAGGATCTTCCACACCCAACAGAAAGGGCTGGTTTATCCCAGATTAAGTATAAGAGTGGTGAAGCATTGGAACAGATTTCCCAGAGAAGGTGTGGATGCCCCATCCCTGGCAGTGATCAAGGCCAGGTCGTATCGGGCTTTGAGCAACTTAGTCTTGTGGAAGGTGTCCCTAACCATGGTAGGGGTATTACAGTAGAGGATCTTAATGTTCCTTCCAACCCAATCTGTTCTATTTTCATTTGAGGTAAGTCTAGTCTAGCCTAGTCTATTCTCTACTATTCATGCTCTAGAGAATGAATAACTGTCAGAAGATCCTCAAGAGAATAACAATGACTTTAACAACTACTCAGACAATAAGTGTGCAGTCTAGAAGAAAATACACAAAGAAGGAAACACTCAAGCCAGAAAATCTGTTACTTACTACCCATGCGATACATTCAAGTTCATAAGTTCAACCACCTAATTGCAGTAATTAAGTGTATATGAAATGCAGATAAAACAGACATGCCAAGTTAAATAAATACAAACAGTTAATACAAAGAACCTGAAGTCAAAGGCAAACATGCAGAAAATTGAAAATCTGAGTGAATGCTATGAATAAAGCAATGCCTTTTAATAGAACCATTAAATGTGAACTGTAATTGCAGACAATGAGGGCAAAATGCTTGAACTTTGCCAGAATTATTCCAGGGATATGTAAAGACTCAGAGAGCTCAGGCTGGGTAAAAGGTAATTCACCTGGAGTAGATTGCGACTGGCAAGCACAGACCCACTGACTCAGAAACCCACTGATTCACAAGAAGAGAAAAATTGAGCATGGGGATTAATTAGCAATAGAAGCGAGGGAATCATTCTGCCAATAGAATAAGAGAAATGTTTGGCCATTAATTTCTTTGTTTTCAAAAATGTATAAATAGTGAAAAGTTATTAGGACCACTGCCACCAGGAAGCCCAGGGTGAAGAATAGTCAACCATCTTCTGATGACCTCTGTCATTCCTCCTATCTCTGTCTTTCTCTCTGTCCATCCCCCACCCCTCCTACTTTTATATTTCTTTATATCTCTCTACCTCACATTTACTGTTAAATAAAATCCATACTATTAGCTTCAGCATGTGGCCTCATTTGCTCCTTAATTTGGGCAGAGGTATCTCTCAATTGCATCTTAGCAGGATACTTTACAGGTTTAAAAAACAAATGTAGCATACAAGAAGAAGCTGTTTATGAAGAAATTTTACTCTCTTTAATATATTGGTACCAGGCTGTATATCTGAGTATAATGGTAATTATAAACAAACACTTCACTAATTGATGAGCAAATTTTGTGGATCAGATCTTAGAGTATCTCTCAGATCTTAGAGTATCTCTAATGGAATCAGAATCTGTCACTTAAGAGAGTAGAACATTTTCCCAACAAAATTGTATTTTATGCTTACCCAAATTAGTCTAAAAATTAATCTAAATTTCAGCATCTCCAGGCATGATGTAGAGATACATATATATTTATATACACATCTTTACATATACTATATAGAAAATATAGAAATATGTAGTATGTCTGGGTCTCTGTGTACCTGTATGCATGTTATATAATGCACATTATTTGCCCATATTGTCATGTACCCAATAAAGTACATGCTTTTGGTAACTGAGAATATAGCAAGATAAAAAATATTACAGTTTTTTATATCATTTGTTATAATAATTTCTTATTGTTATTCATAATAAATTCAGCTTATACTACAGAGCACTGTTACTGACAAACTTCTTAGAGCAATGGCAACAGGCCCAGCTGTGTCCTATAGAAGGCAATGGAAAAAAGCTTACATTATATGGACAATTTCCTAAAAGCAACTTTCCAGTATATCAAGGTACAGAAAGGGGTATCTTGATAACCATATCACAGATTAATGTCACTACAGTCCCCAAACACTACTTAATTCTCCCCAAACTCCTTGACATCATCTTTGAATGGGAGTGACATGACCCTGTAATTTTATAGCCCCACAAAAAAATCATCTTGATACTTCTGTGGCTCACAAATCCTGCTCCTGCCATCTCAGCTTTTACTCTGGGCAGATGGAAGGGAGAAAGCATTCTTAGACATTTTAAGGTTGATTTCTTAGTCTTGCATCTCAGTTGAAATTACACTGAAAATTTTAATCAGTAGAACTTTCATAGCTGAGGGTGTGAAAAAAATCTCACTCCTTACTGGCACTGTTATGTTAGAAAAATACCTTATGCAGAGACATTTATGCTGACAGAGTCATTGTCATACTTAGTTTATGTCATTGAGAAGATTAGTGAGACTATGGTGGCAGAAAAGCACTTTCTGCTGCCATGCTCTACATGTACACTGGGGGCTCTGCTGACAAAGAACTTGATGTAACCAAACCAGTGATTGAAGGCATCAGCTCAGAGTTGCTGATATCTTTCCTCTGCTCACATTTGATGTACAGTCAGCACCATTTCAGTTTTAATCTGCTGTGGGTGCTGAAGAGTCTCACACAGCAAAGGTGAAGTATAGAAACTCACAGAATGTAAAAATTAAGACATGGTCTGAAACTAGCTTACCATCCTAAATACTGTTATTTTTAAATGATCTCTTCATTATCTTAATCTATGTCCAAGTCTTTGGACAATTTATGCATGATTGTCTCTATATAAAAAGCCAGGAAGATGAAAGAGAAACAAGATACTTTTAGGTCTCTAAAAACATGTTCGTAGTACATATTATTGAAAATGAAAGTTTTGGTTTTTTATATACTTTGGTCATAAGAAAATAAGGAATCTGATATATTTTATCTAAGGATTGAATTAGCAAAGGCATTATAGTACATCATTAGTAGCACCTGAAACACATTCTACTTTGATTACTGCCAGGACTTGGGGTTAGCACCTTCAGCACCTTCATTTATTTGTGTTGAAAACAAGCTCTCAAATTCTTGCACTCACACAACTTAGTTTCAAACTTCTGGCTTCCATCTCCATTTCTGCAATTTTCTTTTTACTTAAATGAAAATTATTAATGGGATTCAATATTTGGTCTCTCCAGACCTCTCAGGAAACTATGACAATTAGTAATCCACTGCAGTAAAAACACAACATTTTTTGCTTTTGACAATCCATTAGAAGAAAACTTTTTCAAGAAACTGATTAACTTAAATACTTTCTGCTTGACATATAACAATCATCTGCATCTCTAACAAGGATACAGTTGAAATGCCTAGGTAAACATTCCCTTTCTCTCCAAACTTTCATGTCTTCTTCCCCAGGAGTCTGATCCCATACAATTCTGCACAATTTTATTTTATTTTTTTTTATGTAAAACTTTGAAAAAAATCAAAGGAATCTATAGATATGACATATTTAATATTATATATATATATATATATATATATATATATATATATATATATATATATATATATATATAAAAATGTGATGATCTCCACAACTCAAAATCACTGTTAGTCCTACATTTATGGAATGAATTTAAGTATAGCAATTCTTCTGAACATTCATTTATGTTTGCATCAAAAAGGCTTTCATAGGGATTATATAATTTACTGAAATTAGTTCCTTTCAAACAAAGTATTAACCGTAGATTTGAATCTCTCAGGTATTTAAATCATCTCAAAATAAAGTTAGATGATGAAGCTTGAAGAAAACCACTCAAAAAACCACTCAAAGACCTCATATTAGAAGAGAACATTTTGGTTCTAAAGCTGCCCATATGTCCTGCTACTTCTTTTAAATTGGCTTGCAACTAACTTCTGTCTCAGAACAGCTGAGCAGTAGGGTCAGGGAAAGTTCAAGTCAAGGGAAATGAGCACTTACCAGTCCAAATGCTAGGTAGGTAGCTGTCGCAGTGCCTTCCCAAAGTCTCTGGCAGCCCAGTACCTTTGGCACTGCAAGCAGCAAGGGCCACGTTCACATGCCACTGCGGGCAAAAACTATGGTCTGTGGGTCCGAAGCCACCAGACAGGAAGAGGCGAGTGACGACAATGACAAAAGCAAGGAGTGGTCCTTTCGGGGGTATCCCTGTTCCAAGTTTTTTAGAAGTCTGAGGAGACAATCACGCCTCCAAAGGAAGATATGTCCCAAAAAGCACTGAGCACTGTGTGCACGGCCTTTTATATGGGGGAGGTAACCAGGGGCGGGAACAGCAGTCAACCAATGGGATAACAACTGGGAGGGGCAACCAACGTGACAAGCAGGGGAAACATCCAATGGGGTGAGAGGGAGAGAGGGGACCCCCCCCCCAAGGACCAGCCTATCAGCCGAGGCCCTGGGTAGAACTTTCTAGGTGAAAGGGAGGGGCCTCAGAGTAACGGACAGGCCCCAGGGCGGGGTCAGGGGAGTGATTCAGCATAACTGAACCAATGGGGTAGAGGGAGGGATGACTGGCAGACGGAGGGGGGAGGAGAAAAAGGGAGGCCGGACCATTTAACATAAAGACGGGGAGAGGGAGCAACCATAAGTGAGGGAAACTTGAAACATACCCCAACAGGTTTCCTTTTATGTACAGCAGCTTTTAAGAGCTTGTCCTAGCAGACCATACTTTAAATTATCTGAGAAAAGAACCTCATAGGGTGGTGCCAATAATTGCAGGCAGTTTGTGTAGTTTGTCATCATTAGGTGAGGAAAGTTCAGCACACAAAAGTATTCTCTTTAGACATGGAGTGGTTTCAATGACAATATCAGCTCTACCTATCCCTTTTGCAGTATTTCATCTCTCAACAGGATGAACATTTTTCAGATCAGTCTATTTTAAGAACCATTTCCATTGCTGTGTGCGCAATGGAAACACACCTGCACATGCAACAAAATGACAAATATGTTGCAAATGTGAATTTACAGTGTTCTCTATTTCACTGGACACTGGCCTTGAAACCACACACTCAATTCTGTCAGTGACAGTTTATAATCACTAGTAAGCAGCTAAAGCTGTTGTTGATGATAGAGACTATTTAGCAGAAATATTTTTTTTGTTTTCTGTTTTCTACCCCTAACTATCCAGCTCACCTATACATCACAGATACTTTGTGAAAAAAGGTTAAAAACTGTACTTCTTAGGTGCAGATATTAGAGAGAAATACGTTTCACAGAGAGCAATCAACAAACTTATTTTTGAAGCTTTGGGCTATGTTGCTTAGAAGAGATGAGAAAATGTTTTAGATTGCAAGACAGTCCTAAAAACTGTCTGTTTTTGCTAGACAGCAAAGGTAAACACCTGTGAGCCAGTTCAATGCACAGATGGAAATCAGACTACATATGAATTTCTGTTATGTTGAGTCTCAAAGGAGATTCATTAGAGCTCAATTAAGAAATGGCTTTATGTAAATTTTCTTCTTCCATTTACTTGCTTATGTTTTTTCAGATAAGCTGCATAGGAGAAAAAGAGGCTTCTGTGAATTTTTGAAACTATGCCATCTCCCTTTGACCATTTCATTTTATACAGTTTTCTGTTTATTTTTCTCATGTGTATTTTTCTTACAAGTGTTTACTTTACCTACTAGATCTTTATGGGAGTTTGTAAAAACCAAATCATAACCACCAAATCATTCCTAGCTCAGATCTTGGTGAGGTATGTGAGTATTACACAGTAAGAAAAAATGAATTATTTGGAGACTTCTTGGAATGCACAGCAACAAAATAATAGAAAAGCTTTTTTTTTTTTGTTTTGTTTTAATTTTAATGGTGAACACAAGCATAATTGCAGATAAGAAAAGATTTATCAAAGTGAAGTATAATTTGGATGTTTGAGAAGTGTGATGTTTTTGGTCATTTATCTTTTCAGTCATTTATCTTTAGTGACCTCTTAAGAAAGCAGCAGCTCAGTGCCTTTAAGACAGGGTGGTGAAAACTAGCTATAATTACTGGTGACAAGTGTTATTTGCTTTACCTTGTCTTGAAGTATTTGAACTGTAGCTTGCAATTAGAGGTACTGAATAGTAATTAACTTTTACCTTGCCTGTTGGTGTGAAACCTTAAGTCAATATACTACAACAAAAGAGTTTAATAAGGCAACAAAACCCTTTATTTCTTATTACCAAAGCCAAATTAACCCAGGGGAAAAAAAAGAAAAAGGTCAGAAAGACTTCTATAAAACAGTAAACTGACAGCATTTAATATAGTTGTTTCTTTTAAACTTCACAATTTTGTGGGTTTTTTTGCAGAGCTCATTTATATACAGATGATATCAGATGGGTTATTATTCAGTGTAAATGTAAGAAAATTAAATTTTGATGAGAGTTTATGTACCTGAGGTAAAAGAAAATTGTGTTTGAGACACAATTTTGTAGTGGACACAGAACTGCCACAAACTTTTTTTTCAGAAACAAAACCTTTGGTCTGATACCGCTGATTTGTCATAGTTAAAGAGTGAGGAAGTATTCTAAACGGAAATTCTGAGTTTTACACACAAGTATGTAATGTTAACAAAATAATGGACCATGATATTTGTAAAAAATTAATCTCCTAAAACGGCATACAAACCTTAATCCAAATCTACCACAAATATGCAATTTAAATAAAGGGTGAATGCACAGATGTAACTGTGAGGTGAGTCTGGGAGACCAACATGAGGAGGTAGAGCAGCAACAGCCATATCTCTTGGGCATTCAATTAATCTTGCCTGCTCCATCATTTCCAGTTCTTATTTAAGCTGCCATAAAAAGCTGAACTTTCCATTAGTGTTGAGGAAGACAGTAGTAATAGAAAGAGATTTATATCCTCAATTTAATATGCTGTACTACTTTCTATAGTCTGTTCATTATTAGAGTGTAGGTAGGTCATCCAATCATTATCACTCAAGCACCCATAACAATTTCAGAGAAGCACGTTCAAGTAAGTCTGCTCCTACTGAATGAAATCAGTTGGTTTACTCTTAAACAGACAGTGATAGGAAGATACAATGCAAGCAAATCAAAGGAATTTAGCATTGTTGTGGAAGAGTAAACTATATCCTGTACATTAGAACAGCATAAAAATGATAGGTGCTTTAAAGGAAAAAAAATATTTCCATTACACTTGTCATATTTTGAAATTCGAAGGGCAGATTAAGCTTAAAGTTAGGTCTTACATTCTGTCTGAAGAATTTTTGAAATGTCCACTTTTCATTAAGACAAAAGAATGCTATGAAGAGAAGGGAAAATAATCTTTCTTTTATTATGCCCAGTTTCTAATCCACACAACATTAAAGAAGGTACTAAAAGCCTGTACTAAGGCCAGCCAATGCAGTGGTGTCTGCCAGGGTACTTACATATTTGAAAGTAATGTTCTTGAGTTTCAGTGGATTTGTCAGTGAAGTAACAAGACTGACAGCTCTCAGAAGTCCTGTCACAAGACTTTGCACTCAAGTCTGCCCTTCTTTCAACTGTAAATAAACCCTGAATTAAGTAGGGAACAATTATTGATATAATTTTCCAGTTGAACAAATTAGTCTTATAGCTCACTTTCCTTGTAATCATTCTCCCTGTCTTGCATGTGGGGACCATTATATGATGTAAATTGTCTTGTTTTGCTCTGATCCTTACTTTATTTCCTGGATGGGCCCTTGTGATTTGTGTTCAATTAATCCACAAACTCCTTGAAAGATGAAACAGGCTTTAGAATCACAGATTCACAAGATTAATTTCTGGGAAAGGACCTCTGGAGGACATTTTCTCAAAAATCCAGCTCAAAGAAGGACCACATTTTCCCAAGTGATAGTAAGACAACTGGATCTTCCCAAATTTATTATGGCAGCTTCCAAAATAGAGTCCTGATTTTGATTTCTCCCTGTGTTTAGGTTCATCTACTGGGTGGGAGGGAGAGGAATAACTGGATTCTCAAAAAACTTTAAAATTATTATAAAAGATGTTGAAACTACAGAAATAAAATTAAGATACACAATTTTATAGGCAGTTGTGTATAATTTTTTTAAAGCAGTTATGAGGACAACATAGTTTTGATCAGCTTTAATTCTCATTACTGATCTACAGCTGATGACAGGCTACTTTTTAAGAAGGCTGTAGAGCAACCTCTCATAATCTGAGTCCAACCTTCTTTCCAAGTAGAATGGGGTTGAAGCTGAGTAAGGAAATTTTCCAGTGTTTCAGTGAAAAGGGATCATTTTTAGGTTTATAGTGTGCTTGGAAAAAATCTAATATAATTATTATCTTCTGGATTCCCAGCTCTTCTCCAAACAAGATTGAAACATCTGTAAGTTTTTTCAAGCTGTGAAATGAAGTCTTAAGGATATCAGCATAAGTTTCCTTCAGAGGAGAGGATGTCTGTAGGAGGCACATACAATGCTAATTTAAAAAGTATCAAGCAGGAGCCTTGAAAAATATAAATGCCAAAAAACCTTAACTAAGATGAGGAAATAGTACAATGAAATTATAGGGCAATTATAAGGAGAAAGTAAAGAAAAGCCAAAGTGTATCTTCTAAAATGATCTGTGGGTTTGTTGTTTTTTGGGTTTTTTTTGTTTTGTTTTGTTTTTTGTTTTGTTTTTTAAAGTGGGCCATTGAATCAAGTGCTGTGCACTTGCTAGCAGTAAAAAAAATATCAGATGCTGACTATAACCATCTGCTACAAAACAGCTGCAGGTACTTACTGTACTTTAGTTGTTGTGGTGCATGTAAAGTGGTGACTATGTAGCATGATGAATAAAAGACCCGCTTTCCTATCTACTTCAAACTGAACACAACATTCAAAAGATGAATTGATAAAATAAATTTCATATTTTGATAATTTAAAATAAATATGGAAAGAAGTATTTTTGCTTTTAATCCAACAGATACAAGATGTAATTAAGCACAAATGCCATGAAAGTTATTTGGAGGACTCCAAATAAGGAGTGATAGGCAAAGTGATTGAGAAGTTTAATGTAAAGCAATTGAGAAGGTCTCCGTGTTTAATGCTTCTTGTAATCTTGGATCTGTAATTAACAGTATCTCAATTTAGATTGCATTACAAGGAAGCTTTTTTTCTGCAAAAGAGAGTTTTATTAACAGTTTTGATTATGTTTTATTTTTCATCCTACTATAATTTTCATCTTAAGGATAATTTCATTTAGTGTGAGTGGATGGTCTGTTTTCAATTCATAGGGACTTGTTAGCCAATGACTGCACAACAGTAACACAGACAGTGTGCACTGTAGGGACATTAAAAGTAATGTCTTCAATTTTAAACCAGCTGTTTTGTGTTCACCTTTATGGAGAAAATAAGACAACTCCCAATGTGGACATGTAGCAAAGACATAGACACCTACATTTAGGTGTCCATTTGCAAGCTGGTATCCAAGATACCACTGTATTTTTAGACTAATTTAGTTTTGATTCAGATGCTCACTCAAAGGCTCTCAGTGTCTTTTGATATGTCAGACACACTGACAAATCTTACACAAGGTCCACAGAAGTCCCATGTCCTTTGCATGAGTAAAGGATGCATAGAATAAAGTATGGCATTTCAAATGGTGTCAGCTATCAATGTCCTTTCAACTGCTTTACAGCCAATAGTCTACAGAATAATCCAACTGATGAAATGATATCAGCTCCCTCTGTAATGGAAAGGTAGGTGCTTAAGTGAACAATAACTTTAGATTAAGATTTGAGTGCCTGTACACAGACACCAAGTACCATTTTGAATATTCATGTGCCTTCCAGCTATCTACACAGGGCCAGCTGATATTAGATCTACAGGATAGCTCATGCTTAATGAAGTGTCTCTAGACCAGGAGGGCTATCCCAAAGAAGCTCAAATGGCACTTGAAATCCCTTCAGTCAACTGAATCTGACCCTAAATATATATGGTTTGCATTTACATAAAATCTTTAAATACTTGTATTTTGGAGTTAATATCATAGAATTACAGAATCTGCTGAATTCTAAGAGATCCACAAAGGTCATTGAATTCAGCTTCTGGCCCTGCACAGGACACCCCAAGAGTCTCATGTGCCTGAGAGCATTGTCCAAATGCTTCTTGAGCTCTGTCAGGCTGGTACTGTTACCACAGCCTGGGGAGCTTGTTCAGTGCCCAGCCACCCTGTGGGTGAAGAATCTTTTTCTAGTATCCAACCAGACCTCCCCTGACACAACTCCAGGCCATTCCCTCAGTCCTGTCCCGGGTCACCACAAAGAAGAGATTGGTGTCCGCCCTTTCTCTTCCCTCCACGAGGAAGTTGTAACTGCAATGGGGTCTCTTCCCAGTCTCTTCTTCTCCAGACTGAACAGACCAAGTGACCTCAGCCGCTCCTCATATGGCCCTTCATCCTCATAGCCCTCCTTTGGACACTCTCCAAGACCTAAATGTCTTTTTTACATTGTGGCGCCCAAAACAATATTCAAGGTGAAGCTGTACCAGAGTAGAGTAGATTGGGACCATCACCTCCTTCAATAGGCTGGCGATACTGTGCCTGAATATGCTACTACATTACACAGAATATATTCTTAATACGTCAATACAAATAGATCTTCTTTATAATGTTTTTCCAAACTGATTAAAGGGAATTAATGTTGCTAGGAAATAAAAAATACACTTGGATATAGAGATGACTAAGCATAATAAAATCTTCATTTGTAGACAAGTGAGTGTAATGCAATATAATAAACAAAATTTCAAATTAAATTAATAAAAACCATTTGAAAATTAGCAAAATGTTCTCATAGGTTATCATTTGAGCCAAATGTGTTTACATTTTTCACATGGTCATTAAATACATTTTTATATATATGTATTTACATAAATATATTCACTATGAAAATATCTTGAAAAATCGTTATGATAACAGTATGTGAATCCATTTGGCTTACTAATCTACTAATATAGACGAAGGCAGATGAGGATGAGGGTTGTGGTTGCCTTCCAAAGATCTTATTAATGGACTGTAAGACTGTCTTTCTTTTCTCCTACATTGCAGCAATTCAGGAATCACTTTAAGTAAAAGTCATTATAAGGATTTGAAGCAAGGGAATGTGACAGGGAAATTCTGGACTTCATAACCATTTCACTTCATTGAACAATACTTCCCTATTTTGCTGAGGTGAAAACATTTTTTTTGTATCATACCAAATTCCATTTCTTATGGAATTGAAAGGCATCTACACAATGAGTCCAGCTATACTCTCCAGCTACTCATATTTTTCTGAAGAAACAGAGTGAATGACACAAATTTTACTTCCCTCTGAATTGTCCTTACAGTTAACTAAAGAGAAATGATAATAATAAAAAAATCTATATTTCATTGACTTGTGTCAAACACAAATGTGGTTAATGTTCTCAACCACAGAATCACAGAAATATTGAGGTTGCAAGGGGCCTCTGAAGGTGATCTTGTGTAACTTCCTTGCTCAGTCAGGGTCACCTACAGCAAATTCTCCAAGACTTCATAACCAAAGTCACAAAGAGAAATAAAAATATTATAAATACTTTCCCCCTTTTCCCTTGCCACCTGAGATCTAGTTTTGTGTTTGGAAAATCCTGTAGGACTTTTATTTTGTTCTTTTTTTTTTTTCTTCTCATATTTTGACATTGGGACTACAGTAAGGATCATGTTTTATAGAATTACCAAATAAAAGTTTCACTGAAGAGCAACATGAAAATCCACTTTCCCACAAAACATCAGTTCAACTCTTTGAGTTCTATACTACTTCTCTCAGCTCTTCTGCGGTTTTCCAAGTTTTCTCTGGCACCACAAATAAATTTTTAGTGATGACCATGTAACAAAAATGTCAAAACACAATGAAACAAAAACATATTAAAAAGAAGCCCTAAAACATAAGACCAAATCCCATGTGATATTCACTTTTGTTTTCAGACTAATTTTTCATTCTTTTTTCAGAACTGTAATCACTTCATCTGTATAATGAGCTCCATGGGGATTTTAACAGGAAATATTTCCCTCATGTCATGCTATTTCTTGCACAATGGTTAAAAGAGTACAAAAGTCCACCTCATAATATATTGAGTATAGAATGAAATAATTATTAGTTTCCAGCCATCTATGAATTCACACAAATGTCAATCTTTCTGCTAACCCTCCTTACTTTGATATAAGAGTACAGTTCAGTTTCCATGAATTCTGTAGGAAAAATCAGATTTAATGGTTGCAGAAATACACTTTTAAGCATGGAATCAGGTGTGATAAGATATGGGTGAATTTTGCATCTTTCAAACCCTTAGCACCTTCAAAGAGACCACTGATGTCTTAGGACCAAGTCACAGTGAGCAGCTATTTAACTGATCAGCTTCCATCAAACCTCCAGAGAAAACATTGTGAAATACCTGCATGTGTATCTGTATCTATTTGTGTATCTGTGTGAAGATGAGCAGTGTACAATAACAATTTAGCAGAACACTGGTCTTGGTCCTTTTCTTCATCAGAAGACTCCTATTGGTTTACTTCATCTGAGTAGGACTAATCAAAGGAGGTGCAGGAGTAGCCAAATCTAAGGTTATTTCTCAACTCATGGTCTCCGTATTATCAGTGGTCTGTAGGATCTGAGAAAGTGGTTCACTAAACAGTTCACATACAGGCAACAAACAATTGAAATGGAAAAAAATAAAAACAAATTTTGAGCACCCCATGCTAAGTCTAGTTTTTTCATATGACGTAGATAAAAACCATTTTTCCAACATTGCAGAAGATAATTTTTGTATTTTTAGAAGAGTATTTAGCTTTCTGATTAAAAAAGGCTGCGCTTGAGAGGCACTGGTCTAAGAACTGGAGTGTAATGTTTCTGTAGTGCTATCTTTGAATATCTTATGACCTTTCTGTCGAGAGAATTGCATCATGAAATTTTCATATTGTGCATCTCTTGATGTATAACTTTTATAGGAAAGATCTTGCATTTCTGTACCATTTTTACGTTTAGCTGACTAGAGGCTCCATTTTGTTCATAACCTCTGCTCAGATGATAGCAGCTCTTTGACAGTTGCATGTCTCTCTGCAGACTCCCTTACCTACTCTGATTTGTCTACAAGAGTGCAAGGACCATACTGAATTATTCAAATAGTACAATGTAACACATATGAGGAAGTTGAATACATGCCAAGTATGCATAACTTCATTAATTACCTGAGATACAACAGATGAAAATATGCTGTACACTGTGAAATTACTTTCCTCCCATGTTACCTAAGACAAAGGGAAAAAACATCCAGCAGAATACATATCTTGACAGAGTAGAAAAGGAAGTGAGCTAAACAACCAAGGAAAATGTAGCTGGAATTTTTATGTATTATATTACATCCTCTTTTCCATCCCTGTATGCCCTTGTGAATCAAGGTCCTGCAGAATACTGACTAAAATTACTTTATAAAAATTATAACCATGAGTGCTGAGCTAAGGGGAAAATGAAATGAATTGCATGATGATAACAAAGATTATGAGTATCATAAATTATTATCTCAGAAGGACTGAACCACATAGGATCCAAGTTCGAAACCTAAAGAACCTGTAATCGTTATTTAACAACAGTGCCAGAATACTTCACTGCCCCTCTTCATATCTAAAAGCCCCAAAGCATTATTAACTATCCTAATGGCTATGAAACCCAGATGGGACACACTCCTTTAAACTACTATAAGTGTTTTAAAACCAATGACTCTAAAATGTAGAACACAAAACATGGACCATAATCCAGGACTCCACAGGCTGGCAAAGTATTTTAACCACTACACTGTGAACTGAAGACCCCTTTTATTTGCAAATCTCTTCTGCTTAGCATTTGAATGCTGCATTTTCAACAGGAAGTCTTCTCTATGCTTGCCCCTCCATTACAATCTTTCAAATAGAGCGTGGGGTAGGGGGACTTTATTTGGGTGAATTTGGGTTTCACAAGAACACAAGAAATCCTCTCTCAAATCAAACCAGTGGTTCATTTTTCCCTGTGTTTTAATCCAAGAGCAGTAGGAGCAGCCATTTATAACGACCGTACAAATCAGCCTGTTTTGTGCTACTAGTGGATTCCCTTGAACTCCCCCAGGATCTCTCTGTTGCAGTAAAGGTACTGAAGGACACTTCCTTGCCTAAATGACGACCACTTTGATCAGGAATTCTAGTAACACACTTTGACATTACTTAAGCTAGCCTGAATGTTGTCTTAGATATGATCTAACAGACACCTCTGTGACAGATCCTTCTTTTAAGAATTAAAAACTCTGAAACAGCCATATAGAATATTTGGGTAAAACAACCTTAGTGTGACTAGAACTATATTATGGACCTTCCTATATTTTGCATTATATTCTCCTTTGCTTTCTGTCGTTACCTTTTAATATATTGTGAGTAGTAGCAGTGAGTTCCAAAGCATTTTAGACTCAGATTATTCAAGCCAGCATAGGCAAGTTAAGAAGTGTAAATATTGGAAGAAACCTTTGTCTAAAAAGTCACAATAGGAGGTTAAAAAGACAGAGAAATATAAAGGAGAGGGAAAGGAGAATAGTAAATTCAGACATGTTTGCATAAATTCAACAACAGAAGTAATATGTTCTTTCTGCAGCCATTTAAAGTGATTTGCAAGTATATCAAAAACAATTATAATACAATGAAGCCAGTTGAAATAATGTGAGATGTACCTTCACTTTGTAACATGTTCTACAGTGGGCAGATGTATTGTGTCATTGTCATTCATTCATCTTTGTTTTTGTTTCATTTTCAGCATTAATTTTATTAAGTGATACCCTCCAGTATAGTGTTCCATGCATAATGAGACATGAGGACAGGGCAGCAATTCTAACAAAATGTGACACTTCTGTAGGCTGCTCAGCAGAACTTGCTCTGTGAAGACACTTACCAGTATCCTCTTCTAATAGAGTGTGTCACATCCTTGATAAATCAAGGATGCATTCTGTTGGAAAAGTGTTTGAATGCTGCAGTGTCGTACTTCCTGTGACAGGGCAACTCTGTGGGCAATGTCACTGCTTTCATTTACCAAGTCCCTTGTCTCAAACTGACCTTCAAGTTCTTCAACAAGTTAGTTCAATTGCAGTACACTTTTAGAAGCATTTGTTTGTCTTTATAGATATAATGGTGCATACTGTCAAACATTTACCCTTTTATTAAACACAGTCAATATTTTTTTGTTATTTTGATTTCTGTCAACCCTGTCATAAGTACTGATAGGCTTGGAACTTTGCTTTTTTGACAAATAAACTTTCAGATGTTTATTTGTTTGGAAATACATGTTTCATTTTGTTATTAGATCTGAACTAGTGAAAGGATCTGAAAATATCAGTATTGTACAATTTGCAGAAGAAGTTAGCCCTACAAAGTTGTGCTGTGCTCTCAGTTGTCCATAGCTGCTAAAATCTGAGAGTCAGAACTGTGTGTTGGCCTGTGATAGAGATCAGAAACTACATTGTCAAGTTGCAATTCTATGTAAAGTGAGGATAAATATATATTAAGATCGGGGATTTTGGTTATGAGCAATCGTTAATTTGAATGAAAAAAATGTGGAGAATGCACCTAATTTTTTAGTGCCTAATTCACTGGATCTTCTCAAACTGTTCAAGGAAAAAAAAATTAAACTTGCAAAAATTGTTGTCCAAGGAATGGGAAAAAATATTAACAAATTCTATTTTTTTCATGGTTTTCATATTTTTTCTAGCTCTGAGGAATTATAATGCTGGTTTCTGCAATTACATTAGTCTCATGAGTGATCCAGTTATTGTGAGGATAGTCTTCTAACTCCTTCTGATTGCATTTCCAGTAGCTGTTTAGCTGATTCAGTATATGTGTGTCCATACCTGTATTTTAGACACATGCATCCAAGAAAGAGTCTGTTTAAAATTGAGGTTAGATAAATACTTAAAAAGAGAAGCTACTAGAAACAAGGTAGGTTTGAGGATAAAATTTCTACAGTTAATTTTATATTTGTGTTTTGTTCTACTTTGTTACAGCTGAAATACAAATACTGGTCTCAGCCAGTCTTGATTTGTAGTAAGTATTGATGTAAGCATAAAATATTGTTTTAAACTGTTCCAATTTTAATTTCAGATGCTCATAAGGAAAACATTTATGAACTGAGGATGAGAGCACAAACCACTAAGCACAAAAATGTGAGGTTTTTTTTTGGTTTGGGGTTTTTTTACTTGATTTAGTGCAAATATTTTTTACTGCTTTTCCTTCCTATAGACAACAAAGAAAGGTCCAATAGTTGATTTCCTTTTGTATTCAAATTTTGTAATTAATAGTATCAAATTATGGATGCATATGACATCTAAATTCAGAGCAACACTTTTCAGAAGTATTTAGCTTTTCTCTCTAATTCCTGTTGATTTTTCCTCTTACTTTGTAAAGAATAATACCGTGATGTTAAAGTTTCTATTTGCATGTCCTACACATCAAAATCTGGGATCAATATAATAAAGTATTTAAAAACAATCAAACAGCTGAAACATTCTTTTAACTTGATCAGAGTAGATGTAGGTAATCTTTATGCAAATTCCCTGGCTTATTTAGCATTACACTTAAGGAGAGTGGAGCTTTACACTTGGTTTCTGAGAAGAAGCAAACAAAAGTCAGAAGTGGCATAGTTGAATGTGAAGATGTGTTTACATATGTTCATAAAGTAATTTTGTTTTACAGGATTTCAAAAAGCAGGATTCAGTTTCCGAAATGTAGACTTGCAGAGATTTTTCAAGTACCCATCTGCTGCTCCTCTCCTTAAATAATTCTAGTTCCATGTAACTATCTGGAAAAATATTAGAGCATCTATAATGACATTAGTTACCCACTTTTAAAGAACAAAATTGATTTTTTCTAAGTTGGAAGTAAACACTGGATATATGAGAAATATATCATAATGAAAGTGCAAGAAAGAAAAGCATCTGTAAAGATTAATCAAAACATTCTGCTTCAGTTATTTCTAAAACAATTCTTCTCAGTTTTTGCTTTTATTTCTCACTTTATAAATTCATTTATGTTTTGATTTTAAAAGTATTTTTCTTATGAAGACCAGAAAATAGATTTTAAAAAGCTATAAAACTTTAACAGTCATAAATTTATTTTTACCCAGAAAATTCAATGACAATTTTACTAAGAGATTGTTTCAATAAATCATGACTTTCTAAATTGAAAAAATTCACATGAAAATTTGTCTAATTCCATTTATGATATTTCTTTCAGATGTCACAATATACAGTACTTCTATGAGATGCAAAGAAGGAATTTCTATGTAATTGAGTTGGTATTTGCTATATTACCATAGAAATCAGCTGCTTCTCATAAATCTCAGCATACTTTGTGGGAAATATCCAATGGTAACATGAAATATACACTGGCAACATTTTTTAATGGAATAGTTATTATTACTTAATTATTTAATTATAAAAATATAATGTTTGTTTGTTTGTTTTCCCCCTAAAGACAGGTGCTTTCCTTCTGGCTCCTGCAGTGCTTTTCTAATTACTGTAGGGAGAGGAACACCCTGATACACTACTTTCCTAGGCAATTTTCTTTTTTGTATTTGCCTCCTGTAGTTCTTTATAAAAAAAGTTGTTGGTCTTTCCTGACAGGAAATACTTTCTTTCAATATATCAGGAAGTGAGTCATTGAACTAAATCTGTGTGTTCTCAGTACACATCACAATTGTCATAGTTCCTTTGAAAGTCTTGGTATTTCAAGATTTGAGTTAAAGATTATCTTGCTTCCCATCCTTTTTTTTTTGCACTAGCTGGGGTAAAAAGAGATAAATTGTGGAGCCCAGCCTTACTATGGTTGTAACTTTCTCCCCAAAATACCTCAAAGCTAAACCATATTATTACCTACTACATGTACAAGAGTGTTCTGAGCTCCTGAAGAGAACATTATAAATTCTCTGTGGAGCATTCTTCCCAGTTCCAAATCCACTGACATTCTAAGAGGTCATATATATTAACCAAAACTCCACTCTCTCATACTGTTTTTCACATGGAAACCAAACAGGCAGATAGAGAAGGAGAAACAGGACTTAGCGTACCAAAATAGTTTTGACAACCCAGATAAGGAATTTCTGTTCACCATTAGAAACACTTATTTTGTTACAGTACCAGCATTACTTTCAATTATCTATCAGATATTTTGCATTTTTCAGATCTTTATAGTAAAATATTATTGTTTCCATTTTTAAGACAGAGGTCTGGGGCCAAGAAGAGGTAAATGGCTCCTTCTAGACAGCTGTGCCAGCTGTGACAATCTCTGTCACCTTCATCATGCGCCCCAGGAAGCCATCCTAATTCCCTGAGTCCCTTGTTTCAGAGCGCTTTACTTCAATTCTTTTCCTTTTAGTTCCTTTCTGAAATGAGCTAGACATTTCTTCATGGGAGTTGCTCCTACCTCACAGCTGAAGCACCAGCCCTTCCTGCTCCCACGGCTCCCAAAGTGTACCAAATAATCAGTACCCTGAGTGCTGTACCTGTGTGCCCTGAGTGCCCTGTGCCTCCAATGTGACCCAATAATCTTCCAAGCTTTAGAATTGGAACATTGCTCGGACTATGTTTGGTGGTTGTATCAGCACAGCCACTAAGGCCTGGTGAGGAGTGCAGGAACAATGGGAACAAGGACAGGCCAAGGACCCCAGTAGCTCCACGTGCACCAGGACGCTCTGGCCCTGAAGTTGATGACAATGGTAGCAGTCCCCAAAGACTGCGCTGCTGATGTACAACTACCTCACCTAGTGTCACAGAAGGATGTGTCAGATGTTCAGAATACAACATACCAAGCAGAGTGGGAAAGCAGGAAACATCTTATAGGAAGATATGAGATACAGGAAACCTGCAGATGTTAATTTGCCTCCTCTGTCTAACTTGAGATGTTCTGTCTACATGAATAAGTCAACTTTATTTTCCAACCTAAAAAATTTGCAGAAGGGAAAACCTACCAGTGGATTTGCTACGAGATTTAACATTTTTGATACCCGAAATACACTGAGATGTATAATCAAACTAAATATTTTTGGCACTTAGATGAATAAAGTGCCAAAAAATCAAATATACAAGTAGAAGACCAAGTCTATATGTAATGCCACTTTCTTAAAAATTAGTTCTATACATGAGTTCATTGCTGAGTTATATATGATTTGAAAATGTGTTTTCCTTTAATACATTATGTAGATTCTGTATAAAATGTAATAAATTATTACAAAAGTATACACATTTTAGTGCAGCTCCTTAGAAATTAAAAATATGAAAGAGATTGCTTAACTTTTTTAGATTGCATAATTCTGGAGGGGAGGATATTCTTGAAATGAGCTGATGTACTGATAGATCTTCTGGTGTCCAAATTCTTACTGATGATTTTATACTGAAAGTCCATTAGAAAAATACCTTCTCAGGTAAGACTATCATTCCTTACTAATATTTCAATTTTTTTTAATTACCCAAGGCATACAATGAATAGAATTTAATTGTCTTATGTTCTGATCACCTGTTCCAAAGTTATCTGAAAAGGCTCATTCACAGAACAAAGTGGAACTTTCTGAAACACTGGTTTTGCTTTTGGATAGCTCTGAAGATCAGACAAAATGTGTCAGGGATTCCTGCTGTATTGAAACCTATAAACTACAGGGACTAATGATGAAATCAAGAAGTTAATGATGCCCACTGATGAGAATTTTCTCCATTTTAATTCTAGTTTAAGCCCATGCTTAATCTTGAAAGATGATGAAAAGATGATGAAAGATGATGATTTCTTTTGCATTTTTCCACGAAATGTTTCTGCATAAGAGGTTTTCATCAAGACTAGCATATTGTAGAGTATTTTGCAACATGAAGCAGAAAAAAGATAGACTTTTCTTTCAGCTTCATTATCTGCTTCTGGAAAAAAAGAGCTTTTATATTTTATTATGTTTTAGCTTGAAAAAAAATTTTGATAGGACTTTGTTGCTGAATCTGAAATAGTTCCTGAAATTTTAGCATATTTTAATAAAGGAGAACTTCATTGTGTCAGTGCAGTGATAAATATAAGGGATTGGGATCTTCCCATATACATTCTCAAATACCTTAAATATGACCTCTGTGCTTATTGGGTCTTGTAAACCAGAAATATAAACTTGCAAATTAGGTTTCTGTTTTCTCTCTCTCTTATGGTAACATATGATATTATGCTGAAAATTAAATTATTTTACATACAATGAAAGGCAATTGGCTGTCGTCTTAGCCCCTCAGAAGGCTCTCACTCAGGCATTTTCACCTTGTTTGCAGGGGAGTGGTAGGAGGTACAGAGTTTTTACTGGTCCTACCCCTGACAAACAGACACTTAGACATGGTTTGCCAGTGGTAAAGCAATAGGAGTTGTTCCTGATACCTTGCTCTTCATGTGCCTTGCCAAGATTTCCTGGAGAATTTAGCCTATAGCCTTTCCAGGTTTTGAAGTGAGTCTGCCTTCTTTTCTGCCCTAAAATGGAGTGTGAGCCTTTATTTTTTTCCAGACAGGAAAGGCAGACTTCACTGATGTTTCTGCTTTTGAATGCCGTAGATTGGTAGAGATTTGCTTTTAAAAAATAAATCAGTGTCATAGTCTCAGCTTACATGAAGCTGCAAGTCTTTTTCTGTACATGTAACAATGATAGCTTGCAAGAAGGGCAATCAGAGTTATGATTAAAGGTTCAGGTCACTCATTGCCATGAATACTGTTTGCAATAATTGAAGAACTGCCAATACTTGAAGCAAAGGAAATATATTAGAAGAGGAAAGGTAACTATACCAGTCTTCAAATGTTTGATTGAATGATAAGTTTCCTTGAATGCTTGCAGTATTCAAGATGGTAAAATATATCAAGAATGCATAATGCATAATAATAATTATTATTGATTTTTAATATTTCAATCAAATTAATAATTCTATATTGGCTTCTTGTTTCCTTATTAGCTATCTCTCAGACAACTTCATATATGTTTTCTGAAAACAGCTGTAGGAAGAAAATTCCTGAATTACACTTGAAACTGAATTTATGTGTAAAATAATTTGTTGCTGGATATATTAATTTGCATCTAGGTCACATGCTGTAAGTAGAATAAGTTGTAATTAATGGGACTATTCTCAGCATGTACAGTTGTACATAAACATAAAACTGAGATTACTATGTATATTAAAATGAATGGATGAAAGGATGCAGTTATATGAACTTGCACTATTTTAAAGCAAAAAAAAAAAATTGGATTAATGATTGTTCTGCCAAAACTTAGCCACTGAGGCTCAAATTCTTGTAAGGGCTTGTTCAGTTGGAATCTATAGATTAATACTTATTTGAATGAATTAGCCTAGAATTAATTTGAATTATTTTAATTTGAAATCATGAACTTTGAGTTTATGTTCAGTTACAGAGAGATTTATTTTGCAAGCTTTCAATATTCCAGTAAGAATATTTCTTAGAGAGCCTCACACAAACCCCGAGAAGGGGAAGGTAGTATGTCTATATGATAATTCTGCAAACTGCCTTCTTGTTCCACTCACAAAAGTGGGAATTTAACCAGTGCTATTTGTGATCTACAGTAGACTATTACATGACAGAAGCTCAAATAAAAGATTTTAGTCCTATTTGTTTGCTTCACTCTAAGACTGAGAAACGCAAGAGTAAAGAGGCATATTATGATAGAATGCTCTGAAAAACACAGATATTTATGGAAACAGAAATGGGAATCAAACACAAACAACTACTTCATTGGTCTAATTACTTTTTACAAATTTCCTTCTTAGTGCTAATCTCTCTTGACTTATGTTTTCCCTGAAAATACTAAGATGGCAGTTTCTGCAGAATAAAAAAGTATTTCAACATTGTATTAAATAAAATTGACATAGATTTATTAAAATCAAGTTATCAGTCCATAGAATGATAGCAATTTTAAATGCTTTACTTTACTTTTACTATTATATCCCAAAATACACCTGTCAGTAAAAGAAAAAGCATTGAAATTCCATGAAGCCTTTGAAAGAGAGCAACAGAGAGAAGGGCACAAAGATTTTTTTTTCATAAATAAAGCAATTTTATTAATTATATGGTTTTGGGCATCCATTATTAGTAATTAGATACATAAATTATAATTTCAGTATGAATTATGATTATTTAAGCACATTCATAGCAACAGTTATCATAGTTTTAATAGGTATGATATATAGAGCACAATATTTATTTAATTAAATATACATATTCAACCATGAATCATTAACTTAATATTTAGCATTCACCTTCCTCATTGACTTCAATTAACCTTTAATTAAGGTCTTCAAAGATTAAATATTGAACTTTAGTACTAGTGCAACTTGTTTTAGCTATTTCTCTGGTGGGAGTAGATGCAATATAATCCCTACAGAATAGCTACTGTACAACATCTTCCTTCTGTACTTAATGACCTATCCTTTTCAAATCTGAGATGGAAACACAGGTGATTTAAAAAACGAAGTTTTCTTCTCTCCAGGGGATTTCTGACTCATGTCTGAGAATTACTGCTTTGAAACTGCTGTGTAATTAAATGTTTTCATCATTTATTATGCCTTCTTTAATTTCTTGGTCTTATGAAATACTGGTTTGTCTTTGAATTAGAGCTTTTTAATTTTGAACTTAATGACCAGCAGAACATTTGAAGATGCATGATTTTCCTATATGAACTACACTCTTGAAATAATTTTTTGGAGAAAAGTTGAGTTGTCCTTTAATATTCAAGTTCACCAAGCTTGTGTGCCAGAACACTAAACTTAGATTATATTTATTTTTACTTCATATTGGTTTTCTAAATTAATTTCATAAAAACCGAACTCTCTTGAGGTCTCTTGGCCACGTCTTGCCTACAGATCATACTGTTGTGCATTTAGAGTTCTAGGCTTCCCCTTTCTGCCCAGAGAGCTGAAGAAGAACCAAAGGCAGTATTTGTTCTTTGCACAAGGTTTGTGTTCCCTTCAGGCATCGTCTTGGAAGGAATCATCATCAAGCTAAAGAAGGAGTGCCTTGAGTATCTGGCCAAAATTAGACGGGATGTTTCTCAGCCAAGCCATCTGAAATTACTGAATAGACATTTCATTTGCACAAAATGACCGAGTTATCACTGGCAATGCCTTGAGTTTCTGTCCAGTAAAGCATGCAACATAGGAAAAAAGAAATTTTGCCATTAGAGATTGCACAAACCTCGATCAAGTATACAAATATTTTTGGTAGGAATCAGATGTAGCAAACAGTGTTGTCAGTTTTGTTAAATTTTTTCATATTTTGTTCTGTTGATGAAATATTTTTGTTACCTATGGCTGAAGAGTAAAACCTTGTACCTTCAACTAATATTAAGATGTAAATCAGGCTTTTTAATTTTCTACAGTTGTCTGAGCTCTTTGCAGTTCTTCTGATATGATAGGTGATATATTTAATATTATCAATACAATACTTAATTCAGAGTCAATATTTAGTGGTTTGCAGTTTCAACCACTGTTGAAATTGGAGTATCATCTGGGATATAGAACTGCTTTCAGATTTTACCAAAATGTTGGGGGTTTTATATTTTTAAATTTTACTTTAATGGAAGTAACAGTTACAGAGGTAGAGTCAGTTAAAACAGGACCCATTGTGAGGGTCAACAGTCTAGATATGATTTTAAAAAACATCAGTAAATTATTTTATAAATCTCTTGATTTCTTGCTGCATTTCTCTGGAATAATGGATAACTGTGATATTGTTCACAGGAAAGTTATACAAACCCTACAGGAAGATTAGATGACCAGACTGATTTTACAACTGTGTAAGTATATGGCTCACTTAATTGTCACAAGAACAAGAGATCATAGAATGGCCTGGATTAGAAATCACTTGAAGATCACTCTTTTTGCCACTCCTCTGCCATGGTCAGGGACACCTTCCACTGGACCACATTGCTCAAAGGTGTCCTTGTTCATAGCAGGGGGTTTGAAGCAGACAATATTTAAAGTCTCTCCCAACATAAATAATTGTTATTTATGTTATTGTATGATTGTGATTGTACGATTCCATTCTAAAATTCATGAAGTCTCATACCTTCTTAAGGACACCAAACACTCACAATCCAGAAATCTTACAGAATGGGAGGACTCTTGATTTAAAGAAATGTGGCTATTAAAACAAATTCTGATTTGTAAAAGGGGGCCTTTTTTAGTTGCTTTCTGTTTTGCATTCTGTGTAGACTAGTATAAATATTTTATTTTGTAATAGTTAAGATATGATGCTATTAAAAAAACCCATTACTTCAGTGTTTAATACTAGAGCTAAATTTAGAAATAATGAAACTAGACTAAGCTATAGCACTTCATTAAACTTTGGCTCCAAGGAGTCTGAGCTATTCTAGCTTACTTGCACTGAAATTAAAGGAAGATTAAAATTAAAGTTGTTCACATATGTATGTTTATAGTGAATCATTAATTCTGCTCTATATACATAGCAATCAGAAGAATAAAATTATACAGTAATCTGACTAATTACTAACACAGCACAATTAGTTCAAAATACTTTGTGGGACAATTTCTCCAAGAGTTTCTGTGACATGTGTTCACTGTGTAATAATCAAGCTTGCTTAACCCCTTTTCTGTTAGGAGTGGTGAGCAGAATATCTTTCTGGCAAACAATCTGAGACTTAGATTAAAAGACTGAATATTTTTTTATTTGAATTAAAAACATACACAGAAGAAGCTAAGACATAAAGTGAAGAGATTTTGGAGTGAGATTAGCATGGAGATACCAAGATTGTTGAGAAGCTTGATCCATGCACCATGTGGGGAAATGCTGAAAGAATGGGGAGTGTTGATCCTGGAGAAGAGAGGCTAGGGGGGACCTGCAAGCACCTCATGCAAGAAACTAAGGAAGACAGAGTCAAACTTTTCAGCTGTGCAGGTGGAAAGTGAGAGAAAATGGACACAAGGTGGAAAATAGCATAAGAAAATTAAATAAAATCTTTTTAGGTAAGAAAAAATGCCATAAGGGTAGTCAAGCACTAACAGGCTTCCCAGAGAGACTGCGAAATCTTCATCTTCTGATATATTTAAAAATCAACTGTGTATGGCCTGCTGGATGTGCTCTGAGTAAGTGGTTGGACTACATGATGTCTGGAGATGTTTTCTGACCTTTATGAGTGTGATTTCATCTTCTACGTAAGAAGAATCTTTGAGAAACATGGGCAATTTTAATTTTATTCCCTTTCCAGTTGCAGTGGGTAAGGAAAATAATTGTAGA